>NW_025535600.1:0-75176 GCF_020615455.1 Coregonus clupeaformis
TGTCCTCTCTCTTGTAGGGCAGTCATCGTTTTGGGCTGGTAAACTCACCTAAAACATGATTTTAGACCATGTTCAATGAAAACGGACAACACATTCATTTTCACTCATCGAACACAAATAGTGACTCCTGTTCTCTTCTTCAGGTGCTGTACATGTTTTTTGTTGCAAATCCCTAAAACCTGTGTTTTTGACCACATTAATTCAAATCTGTTGTCTCCACACATTGGCCGTTACAACTAATCTGCTGGTTGAATTGTGCAATCGAAAAAATTTGATTTCATACAATGTTCATTGTAACCTGTTTAAAACGTATTTTCAAAGATGTGAAAGACACATACTCTGTCATGTCCTCTCTCTTGTAGGGCAGTCATCGTTTTGGGCTGGTAACTCACCTAAAACATGATTTTAGACCATGTTCAATGAAAACGGACAACACATTCATTTTCACTCATCGAACACAAATAGTGACTCCTGTTCTCTTCTTCAGGTGCTGTACATGTTTTTTGTTGCAAATCCCTAAAACCTGTGTTTTTGACCACATTAATTCAAATCTGTTGTCTCCACACATTGGCCGTTACAACTAATCTGCTGGTTGAATTGTGCAATCGAAAAAATTTGATTTCATACAATGTTCATTGTAACCTGTTTAAAACGTATTTTCAAAGATGTGAAAGACACATACTCTGTCATGTCCTCTCTCTTGTAGGGCAGTCATCGTTTTGGGCTGGTAACTCACCTAAAACATGATTTTAGACCATGTTCAATGAAAACGGACAACACATTCATTTTCACTCATCGAACACAAATAGTGACTCCTGTTCTCTTCTTCAGGTGCTGTACATGTTTTTTGTTGCAAATCCCTAAAACCTGTGTTTTTGACCACATTAATTCAAATCTGTTGTCTCCACACATTGGCCGTTACAACTAATCTGCTGGTTGAATTGTGCAATCGAAAAAATTTGATTTTATACAATGTTCATTGTAACCTGTTTAAAACGTATTTTCAAAGATGTGAAAGACACATAATCTGTCATGTCCTCTCTCTTGTAGGGCAGTCATCGTTTTGGGCTGGTAAACTCACCTAAAACATGATTTTAGACCATGTTCAATGAAAACGGACAACACATTCATTTTCACTCATCGAACACAAATAGTGACTCCTGTTCTCTTCTTCAGGTGCTGTACATGTTTTTTGTTGCAAATCCCTAAAACCTGTGTTTTTGACCACATTAATTCAAATCTGTTGTCTCCACACATTGGCCGTTACAACTAATCTGCTGGTTGAATTGTGCAATCGAAAAAATTTGATTTCATACAATGTTCATTGTAACCTGTTTAAAACGTATTTTCAAAGATGTGAAAGACACATAATCTGTCATGTCCTCTCTCTTGTAGGGCAGTCATCGTTTTGGGCTGGTAAACTCACCTAAAACATGATTTTAGACCATGTTCAATGAAAATGGACAACACATTCATTTTCACTCATCGAACACAAATAGTGACTCCTGTTCTCTTCTTCAGGTGCTGTACATGTTTTTTGTTGCAAATCCCTAAAACCTGTGTTTTTGACCACATTAATTCAAATCTGTTGTCTCCACACATTGGCCGTTACAACTAATCTGCTGGTTGAATTGTGCAATCGAAAAAATTTGATTTTATACAATGTTCATTGTAACCTGTTTAAAACGTATTTTCAAAGATGTGAAAGACACATACTCTGTCATGTCCTCTCTCTTGTAGGGCAGTCATCGTTTTGGGCTGGTAACTCACCTAAAACATGATTTTAGACCATGTTCAATGAAAACGGACAACACATTCATTTTCACTCATCGAACACAAATAGTGACTCCTGTTCTCTTCTTCAGGTGCTGTACATGTTTTTTGTTGCAAATCCCTAAAACCTGTGTTTTTGACCACATTAATTCAAATCTGTTGTCTCCACACATTGGCCGTTACAACTAATCTGCTGGTTGAATTGTGCAATCGAAAAAATTTGATTTTATACAATGTTCATTGTAACCTGTTTAAAACGTATTTTCAAAGATGTGAAAGACACATACTCTGTCATGTCCTCTCTCTTGTAGGGCAGTCATCGTTTTGGGCTGGTAAACTCACCTAAAACATGATTTTAGACCATGTTCAATGAAAACGGACAACACATTCATTTTCACTCATCGAACACAAATAGTGACTCCTGTTCTCTTCTTCAGGTGCTGTACATGTTTTTTGTTGCAAATCCCTAAAACCTGTGTTTTTGACCACATTAATTCAAATCTGTTGTCTCCACACATTGGCCGTTACAACTAATCTGCTGGTTGAATTGTGCAATCGAAAAAATTTGATTTCATACAATGTTCATTGTAACCTGTTTAAAACGTATTTTCAAAGATGTGAAAGACACATACTCTGTCATGTCCTCTCTCTTGTAGGGCAGTCATCGTTTTGGGCTGGTAAACTCACCTAAAACATGATTTTAGACCATGTTCAATGAAAATGGACAACACATTCATTTTCACTCATCGAACACAAATAGTGACTCCTGTTCTCTTCTTCAGGTGCTGTACATGTTTTTTGTTGCAAATCCCTAAAACCTGTGTTTTTGACCACATTCATTCAAATCTGTTGTCTCCACACATTGGCCGTTACAACTAATCTGCTGGTTGAATTGTGCAATCGAAAAAATTTGATTTTATACAATGTTCATTGTAACCTGTTTAAAACGTATTTTCAAAGATGTGAAAGACACATACTCTGTCATGTCCTCTCTCTTGTAGGGCAGTCATCGTTTTGGGCTGGTAACTCACCTAAAACATGATTTTAGACCATGTTCAATGAAAACGGACAACACATTCATTTTCACTCATCGAACACAAATAGTGACTCCTGTTCTCTTCTTCAGGTGCTGTACATGTTTTTTGTTGCAAATCCCTAAAACCTGTGTTTTTGACCACATTAATTCAAATCTGTTGTCTCCACACATTGGCCGTTACAACTAATCTGCTGGTTGAATTGTGCAATCGAAAAAATTTGATTTTATACAATGTTCATTGTAACCTGTTTAAAACGTATTTTCAAAGATGTGAAAGACACATACTCTGTCATGTCCTCTCTCTTGTAGGGCAGTCATCGTTTTGGGCTGGTAAACTCACCTAAAACATGATTTTAGACCATGTTCAATGAAAACGGACAACACATTCATTTTCACTCATCGAACACAAATAGTGACTCCTGTTCTCTTCTTCAGGTGCTGTACATGTTTTTTGTTGCAAATCCCTAAAACCTGTGTTTTTGACCACATTAATTCAAATCTGTTGTCTCCACACATTGGCCGTTACAACTAATCTGCTGGTTGAATTGTGCAATCGAAAAAATTTGATTTTATACAATGTTCATTGTAACCTGTTTAAAACGTATTTTCAAAGATGTGAAAGACACATACTCTGTCATGTCCTCTCTCTTGTAGGGCAGTCATCGTTTTGGGCTGGTAACTCACCTAAAACATGATTTTAGACCATGTTCAATGAAAACGGACAACACATTCATTTTCACTCATCGAACACAAATAGTGACTCCTGTTCTCTTCTTCAGGTGCTGTACATGTTTTTTGTTGCAAATCCCTAAAACCTGTGTTTTTGACCACATTAATTCAAATCTGTTGTCTCCACACATTGGCCGTTACAACTAATCTGCTGGTTGAATTGTGCAATCGAAAAAATTTGATTTTATACAATGTTCATTGTAACCTGTTTAAAACGTATTTTCAAAGATGTGAAAGACACATACTCTGTCATGTCCTCTCTCTTGTAGGGCAGTCATCGTTTTGGGCTGGTAAACTCACCTAAAACATGATTTTAGACCATGTTCAATGAAAACGGACAACACATTCATTTTCACTCATCGAACACAAATAGTGACTCCTGTTCTCTTCTTCAGGTGCTGTACATGTTTTTTGTTGCAAATCCCTAAAACCTGTGTTTTTGACCACATTAATTCAAATCTGTTGTCTCCACACATTGGCCGTTACAACTAATCTGCTGGTTGAATTGTGCAATCGAAAAAATTTGATTTTATACAATGTTCATTGTAACCTGTTTAAAACGTATTTTCAAAGATGTGAAAGACACATACTCTGTCATGTCCTCTCTCTTGTAGGGCAGTCATCGTTTTGGGCTGGTAACTCACCTAAAACATGATTTTAGACCATGTTCAATGAAAACGGACAACACATTCATTTTCACTCATCGAACACAAATAGTGACTCCTGTTCTCTTCTTCAGGTGATGTACATGTTTTTTGTTGCAAATCCCTAAAACCTGTGTTTTTGACCACATTAATTCAAATCTGTTGTCTCCACACATTGGCCGTTACAACTAATCTGCTGGTTGAATTGTGCAATCGAAAAAATTTGATTTTATACAATGTTTATTGTAACCTGTTTAAAACGTATTTTCAAAGATGTGAAAGACACATACTCTGTCATGTCCTCTCTCTTGTAGGGCAGTCATCGTTTTGGGCTGGTAAACTCACCTAAAACATGATTTTAGACCATGTTCAATGAAAACGGACAACACATTCATTTTCACTCATCGAACACAAATAGTGACTCCTGTTCTCTTCTTCAGGTGCTGTACATGTTTTTTGTTGCAAATCCCTAAAACCTGTGTTTTTGACCACATTAATTCAAATCTGTTGTCTCCACACATTGGCCGTTACAACTAATCTGCTGGTTGAATTGTGCAATCGAAAAAATTTGATTTTATACAATGTTCATTGTAACCTGTTTAAAACGTATTTTCAAAGATGTGAAAGACACATACTCTGTCATGTCCTCTCTCTTGTAGGGCAGTCATCGTTTTGGGCTGGTAACTCACCTAAAACATGATTTTAGACCATGTTCAATGAAAACGGACAACACATTCATTTTCACTCATCGAACACAAATAGTGACTCCTGTTCTCTTCTTCAGGTGCTGTACATGTTTTTTGTTGCAAATCCCTAAAACCTGTGTTTTTGACCACATTAATTCAAATCTGTTGTCTCCACACATTGGCCGTTACAACTAATCTGCTGGTTGAATTGTGCAATCGAAAAAATTTGATTTTATACAATGTTCATTGTAACCTGTTTAAAACGTATTTTCAAAGATGTGAAAGACACATACTCTGTCATGTCCTCTCTCTTGTAGGGCAGTCATCGTTTTGGGCTGGTAAACTCACCTAAAACATGATTTTAGACCATGTTCAATGAAAACGGACAACACATTCATTTTCACTCATCGAACACAAATAGTGACTCCTGTTCTCTTCTTCAGGTGCTGTACATGTTTTTTGTTGCAAATCCCTAAAACCTGTGTTTTTGACCACATTAATTCAAATCTGTTGTCTCCACACATTGGCCGTTACAACTAATCTGCTGGTTGAATTGTGCAATCGAAAAAATTTGATTTTATACAATGTTCATTGTAACCTGTTTAAAACGTATTTTCAAAGATGTGAAAGACACATACTCTGTCATGTCCTCTCTCTTGTAGGGCAGTCATCGTTTTGGGCTGGTAACTCACCTAAAACATGATTTTAGACCATGTTCAATGAAAACGGACAACACATTCATTTTCACTCATCGAACACAAATAGTGACTCTTGTTCTCTTCTTCAGGTGCTGTACATGTTTTTTGTTGCAAATCCCTAAAACCTGTGTTTTTGACCACATTAATTCAAATCTGTTGTCTCCACACATTGGCCGTTACAACTAATCTGCTGGTTGAATTGTGCAATCGAAAAAATTTGATTTTATACAATGTTCATTGTAACCTGTTTAAAACGTATTTTCAAAGATGTGAAAGACACATAATCTGTCATGTCCTCTCTCTTGTAGGGCAGTCATCGTTTTGGGCTGGTAAACTCACCTAAAACATGATTTTAGACCATGTTCAATGAAAACGGACAACACATTCATTTTCACTCATCGAACACAAATAGTGACTCCTGTTCTCTTCTTCAGGTGCTGTACATGTTTTTTGTTGCAAATCCCTAAAACCTGTGTTTTTGACCACATTAATTCAAATCTGTTGTCTCCACACATTGGCCGTTACAACTAATCTGCTGGTTGAATTGTGCAATCGAAAAAATTTGATTTTATACAATGTTCATTGTAACCTGTTTAAAACGTATTTTCAAAGATGTGAAAGACACATACTCTGTCATGTCCTCTCTCTTGTAGGGCAGTCATCGTTTTGGGCTGGTAACTCACCTAAAACATGATTTTAGACCATGTTCAATGAAAACGGACAACACATTCATTTTCACTCATCGAACACAAATAGTGACTCCTGTTCTCTTCTTCAGGTGCTGTACATGTTTTTTGTTGCAAATCCCTAAAACCTGTGTTTTTGACCACATTAATTCAAATCTGTTGTCTCCACACATTGGCCGTTACAACTAATCTGCTGGTTGAATTGTGCAATCGAAAAAATTTGATTTTATACAATGTTCATTGTAACCTGTTTAAAACGTATTTTCAAAGATGTGAAAGACACATACTCTGTCATGTCCTCTCTCTTGTAGGGCAGTCATCGTTTTGGGCTGGTAACTCACCTAAAACATGATTTTAGACCATGTTCAATGAAAACGGACAACACATTCATTTTCACTCATCGAACACAAATAGTGACTCTTGTTCTCTTCTTCAGGTGCTGTACATGTTTTTTGTTGCAAATCCCTAAAACCTGTGTTTTTGACCACATTAATTCAAATCTGTTGTCTCCACACATTGGCCGTTACAACTAATCTGCTGGTTGAATTGTGCAATCGAAAAAATTTGATTTTATACAATGTTCATTGTAACCTGTTTAAAACGTATTTTCAAAGATGTGAAAGACACATACTCTGTCATGTCCTCTCTCTTGTAGGGCAGTCATCGTTTTGGGCTGGTAACTCACCTAAAACATGATTTTAGACCATGTTCAATGAAAACGGACAACACATTCATTTTCACTCATCGAACACAAATAGTGACTCCTGTTCTCTTCTTCAGGTGCTGTACATGTTTTTTGTTGCAAATCCCTAAAACCTGTGTTTTTGACCACATTAATTCAAATCTGTTGTCTCCACACATTGGCCGTTACAACTAATCTGCTGGTTGAATTGTGCAATCGAAAAAATTTGATTTTATACAATGTTCATTGTAACCTGTTTAAAACGTATTTTCAAAGATGTGAAAGACACATACTCTGTCATGTCCTCTCTCTTGTAGGGCAGTCATCGTTTTGGGCTGGTAACTCACCTAAAACATGATTTTAGACCATGTTCAATGAAAACGGACAACACATTCATTTTCACTCATCGAACACAAATAGTGACTCCTGTTCTCTTCTTCAGGTGCTGTACATGTTTTTTGTTGCAAATCCCTAAAACCTGTGTTTTTGACCACATTAATTCAAATCTGTTGTCTCCACACATTGGCCGTTACAACTAATCTGCTGGTTGAATTGTGCAATCGAAAAAATTTGATTTTATACAATGTTCATTGTAACCTGTTTAAAACGTATTTTCAAAGATGTGAAAGACACATACTCTGTCATGTCCTCTCTCTTGTAGGGCAGTCATCGTTTTGGGCTGGTAACTCACCTAAAACATGATTTTAGACCATGTTCAATGAAAACGGACAACACATTCATTTTCACTCATCGAACACAAATAGTGACTCCTGTTCTCTTCTTCAGGTGCTGTACATGTTTTTTGTTGCAAATCCCTAAAACCTGTGTTTTTGACCACATTAATTCAAATCTGTTGTCTCCACACATTGGCCGTTACAACTAATCTGCTGGTTGAATTGTGCAATCGAAAAAATTTGATTTTATACAATGTTCATTGTAACCTGTTTAAAACGTATTTTCAAAGATGTGAAAGACACATACTCTGTCATGTCCTCTCTCTTGTAGGGCAGTCATCGTTTTGGGCTGGTAACTCACCTAAAACATGATTTTAGACCATGTTCAATGAAAACGGACAACACATTCATTTTCACTCATCGAACACAAATAGTGACTCCTGTTCTCTTCTTCAGGTGCTGTACATGTTTTTTGTTGCAAATCCCTAAAACCTGTGTTTTTGACCACATAAAATTCAAATCTGTTGTCTCCACACATTGGCCGTTACAACTAATCTGCTGGTTGAATTGTGCAATCGAAAAAATGTGATTTCATACAATGTTCATTGTAACCTGTTTAAAACGTATTTTCAAAGATGTGAAAGACACATACTCTGTCATGTCCTCTCTCTTGTAGGGCAGTCATCGTTTTCGGCTGGTAACTCACCTAAAACATGATTTTAGACCATGTTCAATGAAAACGGACAACACATTCATTTTCACTCATCGAACACAAATAGTGACTCCTGTTCTCTTCTTCAGGTGATGTACATGTTTTTTGTTGCAAATCCCTAAAACCTGTGTTTTTGACCACATTAATTCAAATCTGTTGTCTCCACACATTGGCCGTTACAACTAATCTGCTGGTTGAATTGTGCAATCGAAAAAATTTGATTTCATACAATGTTCATTGTAACCTGTTTAAAACGTATTTTCAAAGATGTGAAAGACACATACTCTGTCATGTCCTCTCTCTTGTAGGGCAGTCATCGTTTTGGGCTGGTAACTCACCTAAAACATGATTTTAGACCATGTTCAATGAAAACGGACAACACATTCATTTTCACTCATCGAACACAAATAGTGACTCCTGTTCTCTTCTTCAGGTGCTGTACATGTTTTTTGTTGCAAATCCCTAAAACCTGTGTTTTTGACCACATTAATTCAAATCTGTTGTCTCCACACATTGGCCGTTACAACTAATCTGCTGGTTGAATTGTGCAATCGAAAAAATTTGATTTCATACAATGTTCATTGTAACCTGTTTAAAACGTATTTTCAAAGATGTGAAAGACACATACTCTGTCATGTCCTCTCTCTTGTAGGGCAGTCATCGTTTTGGGCTGGTAACTCACCTAAAACATGATTTTAGACCATGTTCAATGAAAACGGACAACACATTCATTTTCACTCATCGAACACAAATAGTGACTCCTGTTCTCTTCTTCAGGTGCTGTACATGTTTTTTGTTGCAAATCCCTAAAACCTGTGTTTTTGACCACATTAATTCAAATCTGTTGTCTCCACACATTGGCCGTTACAACTAATCTGCTGGTTGAATTGTGCAATCGAAAAAATTTGATTTCATACAATGTTCATTGTAACCTGTTTAAAACGTATTTTCAAAGATGTGAAAGACACATACTCTGTCATGTCCTCTCTCTTGTAGGGCAGTCATCGTTTTGGGCTGGTAAACTCACCTAAAACATGATTTTAGACCATGTTCAATGAAAACGGACAACACATTCATTTTCACTCATCGAACACAAATAGTGACTCCTGTTCTCTTCTTCAGGTGCTGTACATGTTTTTTGTTGCAAATCCCTAAAACCTGTGTTTTTGACCACATTAATTCAAATCTGTTGTCTCCACACATTGGCCGTTACAACTAATCTGCTGGTTGAATTGTGCAATCGAAAAAATTTGATTTCATACAATGTTCATTGTAACCTGTTTAAAACGTATTTTCAAAGATGTGAAAGACACATACTCTGTCATGTCCTCTCTCTTGTAGGGCAGTCATCGTTTTGGGCTGGTAACTCACCTAAAACATGATTTTAGACCATGTTCAATGAAAACGGACAACACATTCATTTTCACTCATCGAACACAAATAGTGACTCCTGTTCTCTTCTTCAGGTGCTGTACATGTTTTTTGTTGCAAATCCCTAAAACCTGTGTTTTTGACCACATTAATTCAAATCTGTTGTCTCCACACATTGGCCGTTACAACTAATCTGCTGGTTGAATTGTGCAATCGAAAAAATTTGATTTTATACAATGTTCATTGTAACCTGTTTAAAACGTATTTTCAAAGATGTGAAAGACACATACTCTGTCATGTCCTCTCTCTTGTAGGGCAGTCATCGTTTTGGGCTGGTAACTCACCTAAAACATGATTTTAGACCATGTTCAATGAAAACGGACAACACATTCATTTTCACTCATCGAACACAAATAGTGACTCTTGTTCTCTTCTTCAGGTGCTGTACATGTTTTTTGTTGCAAATCCCTAAAACCTGTGTTTTTGACCACATTCATTCAAATCTGTTGTCTCCACACATTGGCCGTTACAACTAATCTGCTGGTTGAATTGTGCAATCGAAAAAATTTGATTTTATACAATGTTCATTGTAACCTGTTTAAAACGTATTTTCAAAGATGTGAAAGACACATACTCTGTCATGTCCTCTCTCTTGTAGGGCAGTCATCGTTTTGGGCTGGTAACTCACCTAAAACATGATTTTAGACCATGTTCAATGAAAACGGACAACACATTCATTTTCACTCATCGAACACAAATAGTGACTCCTGTTCTCTTCTTCAGGTGCTGTACATGTTTTTTGTTGCAAATCCCTAAAACCTGTGTTTTTGACCACATTAATTCAAATCTGTTGTCTCCACACATTGGCCGTTACAACTAATCTGCTGGTTGAATTGTGCAATCGAAAAAATTTGATTTCATACAATGTTCATTGTAACCTGTTTAAAACGTATTTTCAAAGATGTGAAAGACACATACTCTGTCATGTCCTCTCTCTTGTAGGGCAGTCATCGTTTTGGGCTGGTAACTCACCTAAAACATGATTTTAGACCATGTTCAATGAAAACGGACAACACATTCATTTTCACTCATCGAACACAAATAGTGACTCCTGTTCTCTTCTTCAGGTGATGTACATGTTTTTTGTTGCAAATCCCTAAAACCTGTGTTTTTGACCACATTAATTCAAATCTGTTGTCTCCACACATTGGCCGTTACAACTAATCTGCTGGTTGAATTGTGCAATCGAAAAAATTTGATTTTATACAATGTTCATTGTAACCTGTTTAAAACGTATTTTCAAAGATGTGAAAGACACATACTCTGTCATGTCCTCTCTCTTGTAGGGCAGTCATCGTTTTGGGCTGGTAACTCACCTAAAACATGATTTTAGACCATGTTCAATGAAAACGGACAACACATTCATTTTCACTCATCGAACACAAATAGTGACTCCTGTTCTCTTCTTCAGGTGATGTACATGTTTTTTGTTGCAAATCCCTAAAACCTGTGTTTTTGACCACATTAATTCAAATCTGTTGTCTCCACACATTGGCCGTTACAACTAATCTGCTGGTTGAATTGTGCAATCGAAAAAATTTGATTTTATACAATGTTCATTGTAACCTGTTTAAAACGTATTTTCAAAGATGTGAAAGACACATACTCTGTCATGTCCTCTCTCTTGTAGGGCAGTCATCGTTTTGGGCTGGTAACTCACCTAAAACATGATTTTAGACCATGTTCAATGAAAACGGACAACACATTCATTTTCACTCATCGAACACAAATAGTGACTCCTGTTCTCTTCTTCAGGTGCTGTACATGTTTTTTGTTGCAAATCCCTAAAACCTGTGTTTTTGACCACATTAATTCAAATCTGTTGTCTCCACACATTGGCCGTTACAACTAATCTGCTGGTTGAATTGTGCAATCGAAAAAATTTGATTTTATACAATGTTCATTGTAACCTGTTTAAAACGTATTTTCAAAGATGTGAAAGACACATACTCTGTCATGTCCTCTCTCTTGTAGGGCAGTCATCGTTTTGGGCTGGTAACTCACCTAAAACATGATTTTAGACCATGTTCAATGAAAACGGACAACACATTCATTTTCACTCATCGAACACAAATAGTGACTCTTGTTCTCTTCTTCAGGTGCTGTACATGTTTTTTGTTGCAAATCCCTAAAACCTGTGTTTTTGACCACATTAATTCAAATCTGTTGTCTCCACACATTGGCCGTTACAACTAATCTGCTGGTTGAATTGTGCAATCGAAAAAATTTGATTTTATACAATGTTTATTGTAACCTGTTTAAAACGTATTTTCAAAGATGTGAAAGACACATACTCTGTCATGTCCTCTCTCTTGTAGGGCAGTCATCGTTTTGGGCTGGTAAACTCACCTAAAACATGATTTTAGACCATGTTCAATGAAAATGGACAACACATTCATTTTCACTCATCGAACACAAATAGTGACTCCTGTTCTCTTCTTCAGGTACTGTACATGTTTTTTGTTGCAAATCCCTAAAACCTGTGTTTTTGACCACATTAATTCAAATCTGTTGTCTCCACACATTGGCCGTTACAACTAATCTGCTGGTTGAATTGTGCAATCGAAAAAATTTGATTTTATACAATGTTCATTGTAACCTGTTTAAAACGTATTTTCAAAGATGTGAAAGACACATACTCTGTCATGTCCTCTCTCTTGTAGGGCAGTCATCGTTTTGGGCTGGTAACTCACCTAAAACATGATTTTAGACCATGTTCAATGAAAACGGACAACACATTCATTTTCACTCATCGAACACAAATAGTGACTCCTGTTCTCTTCTTCAGGTGATGTACATGTTTTTTGTTGCAAATCCCTAAAACCTGTGTTTTTGACCACATTAATTCAAATCTGTTGTCTCCACACATTGGCCGTTACAACTAATCTGCTGGTTGAATTGTGCAATCGAAAAAATTTGATTTTATACAATGTTCATTGTAACCTGTTTAAAACGTATTTTCAAAGATGTGAAAGACACATACTCTGTCATGTCCTCTCTCTTGTAGGGCAGTCATCGTTTTGGGCTGGTAACTCACCTAAAACATGATTTTAGACCATGTTCAATGAAAACGGACAACACATTCATTTTCACTCATCGAACACAAATAGTGACTCTTGTTCTCTTCTTCAGGTGCTGTACATGTTTTTTGTTGCAAATCCCTAAAACCTGTGTTTTTGACCACATTAATTCAAATCTGTTGTCTCCACACATTGGCCGTTACAACTAATCTGCTGGTTGAATTGTGCAATCGAAAAAATTTGATTTTATACAATGTTCATTGTAACCTGTTTAAAACGTATTTTCAAAGATGTGAAAGACACATACTCTGTCATGTCCTCTCTCTTGTAGGGCAGTCATCGTTTTGGGCTGGTAACTCACCTAAAACATGATTTTAGACCATGTTCAATGAAAACGGACAACACATTCATTTTCACTCATCGAACACAAATAGTGACTCCTGTTCTCTTCTTCAGGTGCTGTACATGTTTTTTGTTGCAAATCCCTAAAACCTGTGTTTTTGACCACATTAATTCAAATCTGTTGTCTCCACACATTGGCCGTTACAACTAATCTGCTGGTTGAATTGTGCAATCGAAAAAATTTGATTTTATACAATGTTCATTGTAACCTGTTTAAAACGTATTTTCAAAGATGTGAAAGACACATACTCTGTCATGTCCTCTCTCTTGTAGGGCAGTCATCGTTTTGGGCTGGTAACTCACCTAAAACATGATTTTAGACCATGTTCAATGAAAACGGACAACACATTCATTTTCACTCATCGAACACAAATAGTGACTCCTGTTCTCTTCTTCAGGTGATGTACATGTTTTTTGTTGCAAATCCCTAAAACCTGTGTTTTTGACCACATTAATTCAAATCTGTTGTCTCCACACATTGGCCGTTACAACTAATCTGCTGGTTGAATTGTGCAATCGAAAAAATTTGATTTTATACAATGTTCATTGTAACCTGTTTAAAACGTATTTTCAAAGATGTGAAAGACACATACTCTGTCATGTCCTCTCTCTTGTAGGGCAGTCATCGTTTTGGGCTGGTAACTCACCTAAAACATGATTTTAGACCATGTTCAATGAAAACGGACAACACATTCATTTTCACTCATCGAACACAAATAGTGACTCTTGTTCTCTTCTTCAGGTGCTGTACATGTTTTTTGTTGCAAATCCCTAAAACCTGTGTTTTTGACCACATTAATTCAAATCTGTTGTCTCCACACATTGGCCGTTACAACTAATCTGCTGGTTGAATTGTGCAATCGAAAAAATTTGATTTTATACAATGTTCATTGTAACCTGTTTAAAACGTATTTTCAAAGATGTGAAAGACACATACTCTGTCATGTCCTCTCTCTTGTAGGGCAGTCATCGTTTTGGGCTGGTAACTCACCTAAAACATGATTTTAGACCATGTTCAATGAAAACGGACAACACATTCATTTTCACTCATCGAACACAAATAGTGACTCCTGTTCTCTTCTTCAGGTGCTGTACATGTTTTTTGTTGCAAATCCCTAAAACCTGTGTTTTTGACCACATTAATTCAAATCTGTTGTCTCCACACATTGGCCGTTACAACTAATCTGCTGGTTGAATTGTGCAATCGAAAAAATTTGATTTTATACAATGTTCATTGTAACCTGTTTAAAACGTATTTTCAAAGATGTGAAAGACACATACTCTGTCATGTCCTCTCTCTTGTAGGGCAGTCATCGTTTTGGGCTGGTAACTCACCTAAAACATGATTTTAGACCATGTTCAATGAAAACGGACAACACATTCATTTTCACTCATCGAACACAAATAGTGACTCTTGTTCTCTTCTTCAGGTGATGTACATGTTTTTTGTTGCAAATCCCTAAAACCTGTGTTTTTGACCACATTAATTCAAATCTGTTGTCTCCACACATTGGCCGTTACAACTAATCTGCTGGTTGAATTGTGCAATCGAAAAAATTTGATTTTATACAATGTTCATTGTAACCTGTTTAAAACGTATTTTCAAAGATGTGAAAGACACATACTCTGTCATGTCCTCTCTCTTGTAGGGCAGTCATCGTTTTGGGCTGGTAACTCACCTAAAACATGATTTTAGACCATGTTCAATGAAAACGGACAACACATTCATTTTCACTCATCGAACACAAATAGTGACTCCTGTTCTCTTCTTCAGGTGCTGTACATGTTTTTTGTTGCAAATCCCTAAAACCTGTGTTTTTGACCACATTCATTCAAATCTGTTGTCTCCACACATTGGCCGTTACAACTAATCTGCTGGTTGAATTGTGCAATCGAAAAAATTTGATTTTATACAATGTTCATTGTAACCTGTTTAAAACGTATTTTCAAAGATGTGAAAGACACATACTCTGTCATGTCCTCTCTCTTGTAGGGCAGTCATCGTTTTGGGCTGGTAACTCACCTAAAACATGATTTTAGACCATGTTCAATGAAAACGGACAACACATTCATTTTCACTCATCGAACACAAATAGTGACTCTTGTTCTCTTCTTCAGGTGCTGTACATGTTTTTTGTTGCAAATCCCTAAAACCTGTGTTTTTGACCACATTAATTCAAATCTGTTGTCTCCACACATTGGCCGTTACAACTAATCTGCTGGTTGAATTGTGCAATCGAAAAAATTTGATTTCATACAATGTTCATTGTAACCTGTTTAAAACGTATTTTCAAAGATGTGAAAGACACATACTCTGTCATGTCCTCTCTCTTGTAGGGCAGTCATCGTTTTGGGCTGGTAACTCACCTAAAACATGATTTTAGACCATGTTCAATGAAAACGGACAACACATTCATTTTCACTCATCGAACACAAATAGTGACTCTTGTTCTCTTCTTCAGGTGCTGTACATGTTTTTTGTTGCAAATCCCTAAAACCTGTGTTTTTGACCACATTAATTCAAATCTGTTGTCTCCACACATTGGCCGTTACAACTAATCTGCTGGTTGAATTGTGCAATCGAAAAAATTTGATTTTATACAATGTTCATTGTAACCTGTTTAAAACGTATTTTCAAAGATGTGAAAGACACATACTCTGTCATGTCCTCTCTCTTGTAGGGCAGTCATCGTTTTGGGCTGGTAACTCACCTAAAACATGATTTTAGACCATGTTCAATGAAAACGGACAACACATTCATTTTCACTCATCGAACACAAATAGTGACTCCTGTTCTCTTCTTCAGGTGCTGTACATGTTTTTTGTTGCAAATCCCTAAAACCTGTGTTTTTGACCACATTAATTCAAATCTGTTGTCTCCACACATTGGCCGTTACAACTAATCTGCTGGTTGAATTGTGCAATCGAAAAAATTTGATTTCATACAATGTTCATTGTAACCTGTTTAAAACGTATTTTCAAAGATGTGAAAGACACATACTCTGTCATGTCCTCTCTCTTGTAGGGCAGTCATCGTTTTGGGCTGGTAACTCACCTAAAACATGATTTTAGACCATGTTCAATGAAAACGGACAACACATTCATTTTCACTCATCGAACACAAATAGTGACTCCTGTTCTCTTCTTCAGGTGCTGTACATGTTTTTTGTTGCAAATCCCTAAAACCTGTGTTTTTGACCACATTAATTCAAATCTGTTGTCTCCACACATTGGCCGTTACAACTAATCTGCTGGTTGAATTGTGCAATCGAAAAAATTTGATTTTATACAATGTTCATTGTAACCTGTTTAAAACGTATTTTCAAAGATGTGAAAGACACATACTCTGTCATGTCCTCTCTCTTGTAGGGCAGTCATCGTTTTGGGCTGGTAACTCACCTAAAACATGATTTTAGACCATGTTCAATGAAAACGGACAACACATTCATTTTCACTCATCGAACACAAATAGTGACTCTTGTTCTCTTCTTCAGGTGCTGTACATGTTTTTTGTTGCAAATCCCTAAAACCTGTGTTTTTGACCACATTAATTCAAATCTGTTGTCTCCACACATTGGCCGTTACAACTAATCTGCTGGTTGAATTGTGCAATCGAAAAAATTTGATTTTATACAATGTTCATTGTAACCTGTTTAAAACGTATTTTCAAAGATGTGAAAGACACATACTCTGTCATGTCCTCTCTCTTGTAGGGCAGTCATCGTTTTGGGCTGGTAACTCACCTAAAACATGATTTTAGACCATGTTCAATGAAAACGGACAACACATTCATTTTCACTCATCGAACACAAATAGTGACTCCTGTTCTCTTCTTCAGGTGCTGTACATGTTTTTTGTTGCAAATCCCTAAAACCTGTGTTTTTGACCACATTAATTCAAATCTGTTGTCTCCACACATTGGCCGTTACAACTAATCTGCTGGTTGAATTGTGCAATCGAAAAAATTTGATTTTATACAATGTTCATTGTAACCTGTTTAAAACGTATTTTCAAAGATGTGAAAGACACATACTCTGTCATGTCCTCTCTCTTGTAGGGCAGTCATCGTTTTGGGCTGGTAACTCACCTAAAACATGATTTTAGACCATGTTCAATGAAAACGGACAACACATTCATTTTCACTCATCGAACACAAATAGTGACTCCTGTTCTCTTCTTCAGGTGATGTACATGTTTTTTGTTGCAAATCCCTAAAACCTGTGTTTTTGACCACATTAATTCAAATCTGTTGTCTCCACACATTGGCCGTTACAACTAATCTGCTGGTTGAATTGTGCAATCGAAAAAATTTGATTTTATACAATGTTCATTGTAACCTGTTTAAAACGTATTTTCAAAGATGTGAAAGACACATACTCTGTCATGTCCTCTCTCTTGTAGGGCAGTCATCGTTTTGGGCTGGTAACTCACCTAAAACATGATTTTAGACCATGTTCAATGAAAACGGACAACACATTCATTTTCACTCATCGAACACAAATAGTGACTCTTGTTCTCTTCTTCAGGTGCTGTACATGTTTTTTGTTGCAAATCCCTAAAACCTGTGTTTTTGACCACATTAATTCAAATCTGTTGTCTCCACACATTGGCCGTTACAACTAATCTGCTGGTTGAATTGTGCAATCGAAAAAATTTGATTTTATACAATGTTCATTGTAACCTGTTTAAAACGTATTTTCAAAGATGTGAAAGACACATACTCTGTCATGTCCTCTCTCTTGTAGGGCAGTCATCGTTTTGGGCTGGTAACTCACCTAAAACATGATTTTAGACCATGTTCAATGAAAACGGACAACACATTCATTTTCACTCATCGAACACAAATAGTGACTCCTGTTCTCTTCTTCAGGTGATGTACATGTTTTTTGTTGCAAATCCCTAAAACCTGTGTTTTTGACCACATTAATTCAAATCTGTTGTCTCCACACATTGGCCGTTACAACTAATCTGCTGGTTGAATTGTGCAATCGAAAAAATTTGATTTTATACAATGTTCATTGTAACCTGTTTAAAACGTATTTTCAAAGATGTGAAAGACACATACTCTGTCATGTCCTCTCTCTTGTAGGGCAGTCATCGTTTTGGGCTGGTAACTCACCTAAAACATGATTTTAGACCATGTTCAATGAAAACGGACAACACATTCATTTTCACTCATCGAACACAAATAGTGACTCCTGTTCTCTTCTTCAGGTGCTGTACATGTTTTTTGTTGCAAATCCCTAAAACCTGTGTTTTTGACCACATTAATTCAAATCTGTTGTCTCCACACATTGGCCGTTACAACTAATCTGCTGGTTGAATTGTGCAATCGAAAAAATTTGATTTTATACAATGTTCATTGTAACCTGTTTAAAACGTATTTTCAAAGATGTGAAAGACACATACTCTGTCATGTCCTCTCTCTTGTAGGGCAGTCATCGTTTTGGGCTGGTAACTCACCTAAAACATGATTTTAGACCATGTTCAATGAAAACGGACAACACATTCATTTTCACTCATCGAACACAAATAGTGACTCCTGTTCTCTTCTTCAGGTGCTGTACATGTTTTTTGTTGCAAATCCCTAAAACCTGTGTTTTTGACCACATTAATTCAAATCTGTTGTCTCCACACATTGGCCGTTACAACTAATCTGCTGGTTGAATTGTGCAATCGAAAAAATTTGATTTTATACAATGTTCATTGTAACCTGTTTAAAACGTATTTTCAAAGATGTGAAAGACACATACTCTGTCATGTCCTCTCTCTTGTAGGGCAGTCATCGTTTTGGGCTGGTAACTCACCTAAAACATGATTTTAGACCATGTTCAATGAAAACGGACAACACATTCATTTTCACTCATCGAACACAAATAGTGACTCCTGTTCTCTTCTTCAGGTGATGTACATGTTTTTTGTTGCAAATCCCTAAAACCTGTGTTTTTGACCACATTAATTCAAATCTGTTGTCTCCACACATTGGCCGTTACAACTAATCTGCTGGTTGAATTGTGCAATCGAAAAAATTTGATTTTATACAATGTTCATTGTAACCTGTTTAAAACGTATTTTCAAAGATGTGAAAGACACATACTCTGTCATGTCCTCTCTCTTGTAGGGCAGTCATCGTTTTGGGCTGGTAACTCACCTAAAACATGATTTTAGACCATGTTCAATGAAAACGGACAACACATTCATTTTCACTCATCGAACACAAATAGTGACTCCTGTTCTCTTCTTCAGGTGCTGTACATGTTTTTTGTTGCAAATCCCTAAAACCTGTGTTTTTGACCACATTAATTCAAATCTGTTGTCTCCACACATTGGCCGTTACAACTAATCTGCTGGTTGAATTGTGCAATCGAAAAAATTTGATTTTATACAATGTTCATTGTAACCTGTTTAAAACGTATTTTCAAAGATGTGAAAGACACATACTCTGTCATGTCCTCTCTCTTGTAGGGCAGTCATCGTTTTGGGCTGGTAACTCACCTAAAACATGATTTTAGACCATGTTCAATGAAAACGGACAACACATTCATTTTCACTCATCGAACACAAATAGTGACTCTTGTTCTCTTCTTCAGGTGCTGTACATGTTTTTTGTTGCAAATCCCTAAAACCTGTGTTTTTGACCACATTAATTCAAATCTGTTGTCTCCACACATTGGCCGTTACAACTAATCTGCTGGTTGAATTGTGCAATCGAAAAAATTTGATTTTATACAATGTTCATTGTAACCTGTTTAAAACGTATTTTCAAAGATGTGAAAGACACATACTCTGTCATGTCCTCTCTCTTGTAGGGCAGTCATCGTTTTGGGCTGGTAACTCACCTAAAACATGATTTTAGACCATGTTCAATGAAAACGGACAACACATTCATTTTCACTCATCGAACACAAATAGTGACTCCTGTTCTCTTCTTCAGGTGCTGTACATGTTTTTTGTTGCAAATCCCTAAAACCTGTGTTTTTGACCACATTAATTCAAATCTGTTGTCTCCACACATTGGCCGTTACAACTAATCTGCTGGTTGAATTGTGCAATCGAAAAAATTTGATTTTATACAATGTTCATTGTAACCTGTTTAAAACGTATTTTCAAAGATGTGAAAGACACATACTCTGTCATGTCCTCTCTCTTGTAGGGCAGTCATCGTTTTGGGCTGGTAACTCACCTAAAACATGATTTTAGACCATGTTCAATGAAAACGGACAACACATTCATTTTCACTCATCGAACACAAATAGTGACTCCTGTTCTCTTCTTCAGGTGCTGTACATGTTTTTTGTTGCAAATCCCTAAAACCTGTGTTTTTGACCACATTAATTCAAATCTGTTGTCTCCACACATTGGCCGTTACAACTAATCTGCTGGTTGAATTGTGCAATCGAAAAAATTTGATTTTATACAATGTTCATTGTAACCTGTTTAAAACGTATTTTCAAAGATGTGAAAGACACATACTCTGTCATGTCCTCTCTCTTGTAGGGCAGTCATCGTTTTGGGCTGGTAACTCACCTAAAACATGATTTTAGACCATGTTCAATGAAAACGGACAACACATTCATTTTCACTCATCGAACACAAATAGTGACTCCTGTTCTCTTCTTCAGGTGATGTACATGTTTTTTGTTGCAAATCCCTAAAACCTGTGTTTTTGACCACATTAATTCAAATCTGTTGTCTCCACACATTGGCCGTTACAACTAATCTGCTGGTTGAATTGTGCAATCGAAAAAATTTGATTTTATACAATGTTCATTGTAACCTGTTTAAAACGTATTTTCAAAGATGTGAAAGACACATACTCTGTCATGTCCTCTCTCTTGTAGGGCAGTCATCGTTTTGGGCTGGTAACTCACCTAAAACATGATTTTAGACCATGTTCAATGAAAACGGACAACACATTCATTTTCACTCATCGAACACAAATAGTGACTCCTGTTCTCTTCTTCAGGTGATGTACATGTTTTTTGTTGCAAATCCCTAAAACCTGTGTTTTTGACCACATTAATTCAAATCTGTTGTCTCCACACATTGGCCGTTACAACTAATCTGCTGGTTGAATTGTGCAATCGAAAAAATTTGATTTTATACAATGTTCATTGTAACCTGTTTAAAACGTATTTTCAAAGATGTGAAAGACACATACTCTGTCATGTCCTCTCTCTTGTAGGGCAGTCATCGTTTTGGGCTGGTAACTCACCTAAAACATGATTTTAGACCATGTTCAATGAAAACGGACAACACATTCATTTTCACTCATCGAACACAAATAGTGACTCCTGTTCTCTTCTTCAGGTGCTGTACATGTTTTTTGTTGCAAATCCCTAAAACCTGTGTTTTTGACCACATTAATTCAAATCTGTTGTCTCCACACATTGGCCGTTACAACTAATCTGCTGGTTGAATTGTGCAATCGAAAAAATTTGATTTTATACAATGTTCATTGTAACCTGTTTAAAACGTATTTTCAAAGATGTGAAAGACACATACTCTGTCATGTCCTCTCTCTTGTAGGGCAGTCATCGTTTTGGGCTGGTAACTCACCTAAAACATGATTTTAGACCATGTTCAATGAAAACGGACAACACATTCATTTTCACTCATCGAACACAAATAGTGACTCCTGTTCTCTTCTTCAGGTGATGTACATGTTTTTTGTTGCAAATCCCTAAAACCTGTGTTTTTGACCACATTAATTCAAATCTGTTGTCTCCACACATTGGCCGTTACAACTAATCTGCTGGTTGAATTGTGCAATCGAAAAAATTTGATTTTATACAATGTTCATTGTAACCTGTTTAAAACGTATTTTCAAAGATGTGAAAGACACATACTCTGTCATGTCCTCTCTCTTGTAGGGCAGTCATCGTTTTGGGCTGGTAACTCACCTAAAACATGATTTTAGACCATGTTCAATGAAAACGGACAACACATTCATTTTCACTCATCGAACACAAATAGTGACTCCTGTTCTCTTCTTCAGGTGATGTACATGTTTTTTGTTGCAAATCCCTAAAACCTGTGTTTTTGACCACATTAATTCAAATCTGTTGTCTCCACACATTGGCCGTTACAACTAATCTGCTGGTTGAATTGTGCAATCGAAAAACATTTGATTTCATACAATGTTCATTGTAACCTGTTTAAAACGTATTTTCAAAGATGTGAAAGACACATACTCTGTCATGTCCTCTCTCTTGTAGGGCAGTCATCGTTTTGGGCTGGTAACTCACCTAAAACATGATTTTAGACCATGTTCAATGAAAACGGACAACACATTCATTTTCACTCATCGAACACAAATAGTGACTCTTGTTCTCTTCTTCAGGTGCTGTACATGTTTTTTGTTGCAAATCCCTAAAACCTGTGTTTTTGACCACATTAATTCAAATCTGTTGTCTCCACACATTGGCCGTTACAACTAATCTGCTGGTTGAATTGTGCAATCGAAAAAAATTGATTTCATACATTGTTCATTGTAGCCTGTTTAAAACGTATTTTCAAAGATGTGAAAGACACATACTCTGTCATGTCCTCTCTCTTGTAGGGCAGTCATCGTTTTGGGCTGGTAAACTCACCTAAAACATGATTTTAGACCATGTTCAATGAAAATGGACAACACATTCATTTTCACTCATCGAACACAAATAGTGACTCCTGTTCTCTTCTTCAGGTGCTGTACATGTTTTTTGTTGCAAATCCCTAAAACCTGTGTTTTTGACCACATTAATTCAAATCTGTTGTCTCCACACATTGGCCGTTACAACTAATCTGCTGGTTGAATTGTGCAATCGAAAAAATTTGATTTTATACAATGTTCATTGTAACCTGTTTAAAACGTATTTTCAAAGATGTGAAAGACACATACTCTGTCATGTCCTCTCTCTTGTAGGGCAGTCATCGTTTTGGGCTGGTAACTCACCTAAAACATGATTTTAGACCATGTTCAATGAAAACGGACAACACATTCATTTTCACTCATCGAACACAAATAGTGACTCCTGTTCTCTTCTTCAGGTGATGTACATGTTTTTTGTTGCAAATCCCTAAAACCTGTGTTTTTGACCACATTAATTCAAATCTGTTGTCTCCACACATTGGCCGTTACAACTAATCTGCTGGTTGAATTGTGCAATCGAAAAAATTTGATTTTATACAATGTTCATTGTAACCTGTTTAAAACGTATTTTCAAAGATGTGAAAGACACATACTCTGTCATGTCCTCTCTCTTGTAGGGCAGTCATCGTTTTGGGCTGGTAACTCACCTAAAACATGATTTTAGACCATGTTCAATGAAAACGGACAACACATTCATTTTCACTCATCGAACACAAATAGTGACTCCTGTTCTCTTCTTCAGGTGATGTACATGTTTTTTGTTGCAAATCCCTAAAACCTGTGTTTTTGACCACATTAATTCAAATCTGTTGTCTCCACACATTGGCCGTTACAACTAATCTGCTGGTTGAATTGTGCAATCGAAAAAATTTGATTTTATACAATGTTCATTGTAACCTGTTTAAAACGTATTTTCAAAGATGTGAAAGACACATACTCTGTCATGTCCTCTCTCTTGTAGGGCAGTCATCGTTTTGGGCTGGTAACTCACCTAAAACATGATTTTAGACCATGTTCAATGAAAACGGACAACACATTCATTTTCACTCATCGAACACAAATAGTGACTCCTGTTCTCTTCTTCAGGTGATGTACATGTTTTTTGTTGCAAATCCCTAAAACCTGTGTTTTTGACCACATTAATTCAAATCTGTTGTCTCCACACATTGGCCGTTACAACTAATCTGCTGGTTGAATTGTGCAATCGAAAAAATTTGATTTTATACAATGTTCATTGTAACCTGTTTAAAACGTATTTTCAAAGATGTGAAAGACACATACTCTGTCATGTCCTCTCTCTTGTAGGGCAGTCATCGTTTTGGGCTGGTAACTCACCTAAAACATGATTTTAGACCATGTTCAATGAAAACGGACAACACATTCATTTTCACTCATCGAACACAAATAGTGACTCCTGTTCTCTTCTTCAGGTGATGTACATGTTTTTTGTTGCAAATCCCTAAAACCTGTGTTTTTGACCACATTAATTCAAATCTGTTGTCTCCACACATTGGCCGTTACAACTAATCTGCTGGTTGAATTGTGCAATCGAAAAAATTTGATTTTATACAATGTTCATTGTAACCTGTTTAAAACGTATTTTCAAAGATGTGAAAGACACATACTCTGTCATGTCCTCTCTCTTGTAGGGCAGTCATCGTTTTGGGCTGGTAACTCACCTAAAACATGATTTTAGACCATGTTCAATGAAAACGGACAACACATTCATTTTCACTCATCGAACACAAATAGTGACTCCTGTTCTCTTCTTCAGGTGCTGTACATGTTTTTTGTTGCAAATCCCTAAAACCTGTGTTTTTGACCACATTAATTCAAATCTGTTGTCTCCACACATTGGCCGTTACAACTAATCTGCTGGTTGAATTGTGCAATCGAAAAAATTTGATTTTATACAATGTTCATTGTAACCTGTTTAAAACGTATTTTCAAAGATGTGAAAGACACATACTCTGTCATGTCCTCTCTCTTGTAGGGCAGTCATCGTTTTGGGCTGGTAACTCACCTAAAACATGATTTTAGACCATGTTCAATGAAAACGGACAACACATTCATTTTCACTCATCGAACACAAATAGTGACTCCTGTTCTCTTCTTCAGGTGATGTACATGTTTTTTGTTGCAAATCCCTAAAACCTGTGTTTTTGACCACATTAATTCAAATCTGTTGTCTCCACACATTGGCCGTTACAACTAATCTGCTGGTTGAATTGTGCAATCGAAAAAATTTGATTTTATACAATGTTCATTGTAACCTGTTTAAAACGTATTTTCAAAGATGTGAAAGACACATACTCTGTCATGTCCTCTCTCTTGTAGGGCAGTCATCGTTTTGGGCTGGTAACTCACCTAAAACATGATTTTAGACCATGTTTAATGAAAATGGACAACACATTCATTTTCACTCATCGAACACAAATAGTGACTCCTGTTCTCTTCTTCAGGTGCTGTACATGTTTTTTGTTGCAAATCCCTAAAACCTGTGTTTTTGACCACATTAATTCAAATCTGTTGTCTCCACACATTGGCCGTTACAACTAATCTGCTGGTTGAATTGTGCAATCGAAAAAATGTGATTTTATACAATGTTCATTGTAACCTGTTTAAAACGTATTTTCAAAGATGTGAAAGACACATACTCTGTCATGTCCTCTCTCTTGTAGGGCAGTCATCGTTTTGGGCTGGTAACTCACCTAAAACATGATTTTAGACCATGTTCAATGAAAACGGACAACACATTCATTTTCACTCATCGAACACAAATAGTGACTCCTGTTCTCTTCTTCAGGTGATGTACATGTTTTTTGTTGCAAATCCCTAAAACCTGTGTTTTTGACCACATTAATTCAAATCTGTTGTCTCCACACATTGGGCCGTTACAACTAATCTGCTGGTTGAATTGTGCAATCGAAAAAATTTGATTTTATACAATGTTCATTGTAACCTGTTTAAAACGTATTTTCAAAGATGTGAAAGACACATACTCTGTCATGTCCTCTCTCTTGTAGGGCAGTCATCGTTTTGGGCTGGTAACTCACCTAAAACATGATTTTAGACCATGTTCAATGAAAACGGACAACACATTCATTTTCACTCATCGAACACAAATAGTGACTCCTGTTCTCTTCTTCAGGTGATGTACATGTTTTTTGTTGCAAATCCCTAAAACCTGTGTTTTTGACCACATTAATTCAAATCTGTTGTCTCCACACATTGGCCGTTACAACTAATCTGCTGGTTGAATTGTGCAATCGAAAAAATTTGATTTTATACAATGTTCATTGTAACCTGTTTAAAACGTATTTTCAAAGATGTGAAAGACACATACTCTGTCATGTCCTCTCTCTTGTAGGGCAGTCATCGTTTTGGGCTGGTAACTCACCTAAAACATGATTTTAGACCATGTTCAATGAAAACGGACAACACATTCATTTTCACTCATCGAACACAAATAGTGACTCCTGTTCTCTTCTTCAGGTGATGTACATGTTTTTTGTTGCAAATCCCTAAAACCTGTGTTTTTGACCACATTAATTCAAATCTGTTGTCTCCACACATTGGCCGTTACAACTAATCTGCTGGTTGAATTGTGCAATCGAAAAAATTTGATTTTATACAATGTTCATTGTAACCTGTTTAAAACGTATTTTCAAAGATGTGAAAGACACATACTCTGTCATGTCCTCTCTCTTGTAGGGCAGTCATCGTTTTGGGCTGGTAACTCACCTAAAACATGATTTTAGACCATGTTCAATGAAAACGGACAACACATTCATTTTCACTCATCGAACACAAATAGTGACTCCTGTTCTCTTCTTCAGGTGATGTACATGTTTTTTGTTGCAAATCCCTAAAACCTGTGTTTTTGACCACATTAATTCAAATCTGTTGTCTCCACACATTGGCCGTTACAACTAATCTGCTGGTTGAATTGTGCAATCGAAAAAAATTTGATTTTATACAATGTTCATTGTAACCTGTTTAAAACGTATTTTCAAAGATGTGAAAGACACATACTCTGTCATGTCCTCTCTCTTGTAGGGCAGTCATCGTTTTGGGCTGGTAACTCACCTAAAACATGATTTTAGACCATGTTCAATGAAAACGGACAACACATTCATTTTCACTCATCGAACACAAATAGTGACTCCTGTTCTCTTCTTCAGGTGATGTACATGTTTTTTGTTGCAAATCCCTAAAACCTGTGTTTTTGACCACATTAATTCAAATCTGTTGTCTCCACACATTGGCCGTTACAACTAATCTGCTGGTTGAATTGTGCAATCGAAAAAATTTGATTTTATACAATGTTCATTGTAACCTGTTTAAAACGTATTTTCAAAGATGTGAAAGACACATACTCTGTCATGTCCTCTCTCTTGTAGGGCAGTCATCGTTTTGGGCTGGTAACTCACCTAAAACATGATTTTAGACCATGTTCAATGAAAACGGACAACACATTCATTTTCACTCATCGAACACAAATAGTGACTCCTGTTCTCTTCTTCAGGTGATGTACATGTTTTTTGTTGCAAATCCCTAAAACCTGTGTTTTTGACCACATTAATTCAAATCTGTTGTCTCCACACATTGGCCGTTACAACTAATCTGCTGGTTGAATTGTGCAATCGAAAAAAATTTGATTTTATACAATGTTCATTGTAACCTGTTTAAAACGTATTTTCAAAGATGTGAAAGACACATACTCTGTCATGTCCTCTCTCTTGTAGGGCAGTCATCGTTTTGGGCTGGTAACTCACCTAAAACATGATTTTAGACCATGTTCAATGAAAACGGACAACACATTCATTTTCACTCATCGAACACAAATAGTGACTCCTGTTCTCTTCTTCAGGTGATGTACATGTTTTTTGTTGCAAATCCCTAAAACCTGTGTTTTTGACCACATTAATTCAAATCTGTTGTCTCCACACATTGGCTGTTACAACTAATCTGCTGGTTGAATTGTGCAATCGAAAAAATTTGATTTTATACAATGTTCATTGTAACCTGTTTAAAACGTATTTTCAAAGATGTGAAAGACACATACTCTGTCATGTCCTCTCTCTTGTAGGGCAGTCATCGTTTTGGGCTGGTAACTCACCTAAAACATGATTTTAGACCATGTTCAATGAAAACGGACAACACATTCATTTTCACTCATCGAACACAAATAGTGACTCCTGTTCTCTTCTTCAGGTGATGTACATGTTTTTTGTTGCAAATCCCTAAAACCTGTGTTTTTGACCACATTAATTCAAATCTGTTGTCTCCACACATTGGCCGTTACAACTAATCTGCTGGTTGAATTGTGCAATCGAAAAAATTTGATTTTATACAATGTTCATTGTAACCTGTTTAAAACGTATTTTCAAAGATGTGAAAGACACATACTCTGTCATGTCCTCTCTCTTGTAGGGCAGTCATCGTTTTGGGCTGGTAACTCACCTAAAACATGATTTTAGACCATGTTCAATGAAAACGGACAACACATTCATTTTCACTCATCGAACACAAATAGTGACTCCTGTTCTCTTCTTCAGGTGATGTACATGTTTTTTGTTGCAAATCCCTAAAACCTGTGTTTTTGACCACATTAATTCAAATCTGTTGTCTCCACACATTGGCCGTTACAACTAATCTGCTGGTTGAATTGTGCAATCGAAAAACATTTGATTTTATACAATGTTCATTGTAACCTGTTTAAAACGTATTTTCAAAGATGTGAAAGACACATACTCTGTCATGTCCTCTCTCTTGTAGGGCAGTCATCGTTTTGGGCTGGTAACTCACCTAAAACATGATTTTAGACCATGTTCAATGAAAACGGACAACACATTCATTTTCACTCATCGAACACAAATAGTGACTCCTGTTCTCTTCTTCAGGTGATGTACATGTTTTTTGTTGCAAATCCCTAAAACCTGTGTTTTTGACCACATTAATTCAAATCTGTTGTCTCCACACATTGGCCGTTACAACTAATCTGCTGGTTGAATTGTGCAATCGAAAAAATTTGATTTTATACAATGTTCATTGTAACCTGTTTAAAACGTATTTTCAAAGATGTGAAAGACACATACTCTGTCATGTCCTCTCTCTTGTAGGGCAGTCATCGTTTTGGGCTGGTAACTCACCTAAAACATGATTTTAGACCATGTTCAATGAAAACGGACAACACATTCATTTTCACTCATCGAACACAAATAGTGACTCCTGTTCTCTTCTTCAGGTGATGTACATGTTTTTTGTTGCAAATCCCTAAAACCTGTGTTTTTGACCACATTAATTCAAATCTGTTGTCTCCACACATTGGCCGTTACAACTAATCTGCTGGTTGAATTGTGCAATCGAAAAAATTTGATTTTATACAATGTTCATTGTAACCTGTTTAAAACGTATTTTCAAAGATGTGAAAGACACATACTCTGTCATGTCCTCTCTCTTGTAGGGCAGTCATCGTTTTGGGCTGGTAACTCACCTAAAACATGATTTTAGACCATGTTCAATGAAAACGGACAACACATTCATTTTCACTCATCGAACACAAATAGTGACTCCTGTTCTCTTCTTCAGGTGATGTACATGTTTTTTGTTGCAAATCCCTAAAACCTGTGTTTTTGACCACATTAATTCAAATCTGTTGTCTCCACACATTGGCCGTTACAACTAATCTGCTGGTTGAATTGTGCAATCGAAAAAATTTGATTTTATACAATGTTCATTGTAACCTGTTTAAAACGTATTTTCAAAGATGTGAAAGACACATACTCTGTCATGTCCTCTCTCTTGTAGGGCAGTCATCGTTTTGGGCTGGTAACTCACCTAAAACATGATTTTAGACCATGTTCAATGAAAACGGACAACACATTCATTTTCACTCATCGAACACAAATAGTGACTCCTGTTCTCTTCTTCAGGTGATGTACATGTTTTTTGTTGCAAATCCCTAAAACCTGTGTTTTTGACCACATTAATTCAAATCTGTTGTCTCCACACATTGGCTGTTACAACTAATCTGCTGGTTGAATTGTGCAATCGAAAAAATTTGATTTTATACAATGTTCATTGTAACCTGTTTAAAACGTATTTTCAAAGATGTGAAAGACACATACTCTGTCATGTCCTCTCTCTTGTAGGGCAGTCATCGTTTTGGGCTGGTAACTCACCTAAAACATGATTTTAGACCATGTTCAATGAAAATGGACAACACATTCATTTTCACTCATCGAACACAAATAGTGACTCCTGTTCTCTTCTTCAGGTGATGTACATGTTTTTTGTTGCAAATCCCTAAAACCTGTGTTTTTGACCACATTAATTCAAATCTGTTGTCTCCACACATTGGCCGTTACAACTAATCTGCTGGTTGAATTGTGCAATCGAAAAAATTTGATTTTATACAATGTTCATTGTAACCTGTTTAAAACGTATTTTCAAAGATGTGAAAGACACATACTCTGTCATGTCCTCTCTCTTGTAGGGCAGTCATCGTTTTGGGCTGGTAACTCACCTAAAACATGATTTTAGACCATGTTCAATGAAAACGGACAACACATTCATTTTCACTCATCGAACACAAATAGTGACTCCTGTTCTCTTCTTCAGGTGATGTACATGTTTTTTGTTGCAAATCCCTAAAACCTGTGTTTTTGACCACATTAATTCAAATCTGTTGTCTCCACACATTGGCCGTTACAACTAATCTGCTGGTTGAATTGTGCAATCGAAAAAATTTGATTTTATACAATGTTCATTGTAACCTGTTTAAAACGTATTTTCAAAGATGTGAAAGACACATACTCTGTCATGTCCTCTCTCTTGTAGGGCAGTCATCGTTTTGGGCTGGTAACTCACCTAAAACATGATTTTAGACCATGTTCAATGAAAACGGACAACACATTCATTTTCACTCATCGAACACAAATAGTGACTCCTGTTCTCTTCTTCAGGTGCTGTACATGTTTTTTGTTGCAAATCCCTAAAACCTGTGTTTTTGACCACATTAATTCAAATCTGTTGTCTCCACACATTGGCCGTTACAACTAATCTGCTGGTTGAATTGTGCAATCGAAAAAATTTGATTTTATACAATGTTCATTGTAACCTGTTTAAAACGTATTTTCAAAGATGTGAAAGACACATACTCTGTCATGTCCTCTCTCTTGTAGGGCAGTCATCGTTTTGGGCTGGTAACTCACCTAAAACATGATTTTAGACCATGTTCAATGAAAACGGACAACACATTCATTTTCACTCATCGAACACAAATAGTGACTCCTGTTCTCTTCTTCAGGTGATGTACATGTTTTTTGTTGCAAATCCCTAAAACCTGTGTTTTTGACCACATTAATTCAAATCTGTTGTCTCCACACATTGGCCGTTACAACTAATCTGCTGGTTGAATTGTGCAATCGAAAAAATTTGATTTTATACAATGTTCATTGTAACCTGTTTAAAACGTATTTTCAAAGATGTGAAAGACACATACTCTGTCATGTCCTCTCTCTTGTAGGGCAGTCATCGTTTTGGGCTGGTAACTCACCTAAAACATGATTTTAGACCATGTTCAATGAAAACGGACAACACATTCATTTTCACTCATCGAACACAAATAGTGACTCCTGTTCTCTTCTTCAGGTGATGTACATGTTTTTTGTTGCAAATCCCTAAAACCTGTGTTTTTGACCACATTAATTCAAATCTGTTGTCTCCACACATTGGCCGTTACAACTAATCTGCTGGTTGAATTGTGCAATCGAAAAAATTTGATTTTATACAATGTTCATTGTAACCTGTTTAAAACGTATTTTCAAAGATGTGAAAGACACATACTCTGTCATGTCCTCTCTCTTGTAGGGCAGTCATCGTTTTGGGCTGGTAACTCACCTAAAACATGATTTTAGACCATGTTCAATGAAAACGGACAACACATTCATTTTCACTCATCGAACACAAATAGTGACTCCTGTTCTCTTCTTCAGGTGATGTACATGTTTTTTGTTGCAAATCCCTAAAACCTGTGTTTTTGACCACATTAATTCAAATCTGTTGTCTCCACACATTGGCCGTTACAACTAATCTGCTGGTTGAATTGTGCAATCGAAAAAATTTGATTTTATACAATGTTCATTGTAACCTGTTTAAAACGTATTTTCAAAGATGTGAAAGACACATACTCTGTCATGTCCTCTCTCTTGTAGGGCAGTCATCGTTTTGGGCTGGTAACTCACCTAAAACATGATTTTAGACCATGTTCAATGAAAACGGACAACACATTCATTTTCACTCATCGAACACAAATAGTGACTCCTGTTCTCTTCTTCAGGTGCTGTACATGTTTTTTGTTGCAAATCCCTAAAACCTGTGTTTTTGACCACATTAATTCAAATCTGTTGTCTCCACACATTGGCAGTTACAACTAATCTGCTGGTTGAATTGTGCAATCGAAAAAATTTGATTTTATACAATGTTCATTGTAACCTGTTTAAAACGTATTTTCAAAGATGTGAAAGACACATACTCTGTCATGTCCTCTCTCTTGTAGGGCAGTCATCGTTTTGGGCTGGTAACTCACCTAAAACATGATTTTAGACCATGTTCAATGAAAACGGACAACACATTCATTTTCACTCATCGAACACAAATAGTGACTCCTGTTCTCTTCTTCAGGTGATGTACATGTTTTTTGTTGCAAATCCCTAAAACCTGTGTTTTTGACCACATTAATTCAAATCTGTTGTCTCCACACATTGGCCGTTACAACTAATCTGCTGGTTGAATTGTGCAATCGAAAAAATTTGATTTTATACAATGTTCATTGTAACCTGTTTAAAACGTATTTTCAAAGATGTGAAAGACACATACTCTGTCATGTCCTCTCTCTTGTAGGGCAGTCATCGTTTTGGGCTGGTAACTCACCTAAAACATGATTTTAGACCATGTTCAATGAAAACGGACAACACATTCATTTTCACTCATCGAACACAAATAGTGACTCCTGTTCTCTTCTTCAGGTGCTGTACATGTTTTTTGTTGCAAATCCCTAAAACCTGTGTTTTTGACCACATTAATTCAAATCTGTTGTCTCCACACATTGGCCGTTACAACTAATCTGCTGGTTGAATTGTGCAATCGAAAAAATTTGATTTTATACAATGTTCATTGTAACCTGTTTAAAACGTATTTTCAAAGATGTGAAAGACACATACTCTGTCATGTCCTCTCTCTTGTAGGGCAGTCATCGTTTTGGGCTGGTAACTCACCTAAAACATGATTTTAGACCATGTTCAATGAAAACGGACAACACATTCATTTTCACTCATCGAACACAAATAGTGACTCCTGTTCTCTTCTTCAGGTGATGTACATGTTTTTTGTTGCAAATCCCTAAAACCTGTGTTTTTGACCACATTAATTCAAATCTGTTGTCTCCACACATTGGCCGTTACAACTAATCTGCTGGTTGAATTGTGCAATCGAAAAAATTTGATTTTATACAATGTTCATTGTAACCTGTTTAAAACGTATTTTCAAAGATGTGAAAGACACATACTCTGTCATGTCCTCTCTCTTGTAGGGCAGTCATCGTTTTGGGCTGGTAACTCACCTAAAACATGATTTTAGACCATGTTCAATGAAAACGGACAACACATTCATTTTCACTCATCGAACACAAATAGTGACTCCTGTTCTCTTCTTCAGGTGATGTACATGTTTTTTGTTGCAAATCCCTAAAACCTGTGTTTTTGACCACATTAATTCAAATCTGTTGTCTCCACACATTGGCCGTTACAACTAATCTGCTGGTTGAATTGTGCAATCGAAAAAATTTGATTTTATACAATGTTCATTGTAACCTGTTTAAAACGTATTTTCAAAGATGTGAAAGACACATACTCTGTCATGTCCTCTCTCTTGTAGGGCAGTCATCGTTTTGGGCTGGTAACTCACCTAAAACATGATTTTAGACCATGTTCAATGAAAACGGACAACACATTCATTTTCACTCATCGAACACAAATAGTGACTCCTGTTCTCTTCTTCAGGTGATGTACATGTTTTTTGTTGCAAATCCCTAAAACCTGTGTTTTTGACCACATTAATTCAAATCTGTTGTCTCCACACATTGGCCGTTACAACTAATCTGCTGGTTGAATTGTGCAATCGAAAAAATTTGATTTTATACAATGTTCATTGTAACCTGTTTAAAACGTATTTTCAAAGATGTGAAAGACACATACTCTGTCATGTCCTCTCTCTTGTAGGGCAGTCATCGTTTTGGGCTGGTAACTCACCTAAAACATGATTTTAGACCATGTTCAATGAAAACGGACAACACATTCATTTTCACTCATCGAACACAAATAGTGACTCCTGTTCTCTTCTTCAGGTGATGTACATGTTTTTTGTTGCAAATCCCTAAAACCTGTGTTTTTGACCACATTAATTCAAATCTGTTGTCTCCACACATTGGCCGTTACAACTAATCTGCTGGTTGAATTGTGCAATCGAAAAAATTTGATTTTATACAATGTTCATTGTAACCTGTTTAAAACGTATTTTCAAAGATGTGAAAGACACATACTCTGTCATGTCCTCTCTCTTGTAGGGCAGTCATCGTTTTGGGCTGGTAACTCACCTAAAACATGATTTTAGACCATGTTCAATGAAAACGGACAACACATTCATTTTCACTCATCGAACACAAATAGTGACTCCTGTTCTCTTCTTCAGGTGATGTACATGTTTTTTGTTGCAAATCCCTAAAACCTGTGTTTTTGACCACATTAATTCAAATCTGTTGTCTCCACACATTGGCAGTTACAACTAATCTGCTGGTTGAATTGTGCAATCGAAAAAATTTGATTTTATACAATGTTCATTGTAACCTGTTTAAAACGTATTTTCAAAGATGTGAAAGACACATACTCTGTCATGTCCTCTCTCTTGTAGGGCAGTCATCGTTTTGGGCTGGTAACTCACCTAAAACATGATTTTAGACCATGTTCAATGAAAACGGACAACACATTCATTTTCACTCATCGAACACAAATAGTGACTCCTGTTCTCTTCTTCAGGTGATGTACATGTTTTTTGTTGCAAATCCCTAAAACCTGTGTTTTTGACCACATTAATTCAAATCTGTTGTCTCCACACATTGGCCGTTACAACTAATCTGCTGGTTGAATTGTGCAATCGAAAAAATTTGATTTTATACAATGTTCATTGTAACCTGTTTAAAACGTATTTTCAAAGATGTGAAAGACACATACTCTGTCATGTCCTCTCTCTTGTAGGGCAGTCATCGTTTTGGGCTGGTAACTCACCTAAAACATGATTTTAGACCATGTTCAATGAAAACGGACAACACATTCATTTTCACTCATCGAACACAAATAGTGACTCCTGTTCTCTTCTTCAGGTGATGTACATGTTTTTTGTTGCAAATCCCTAAAACCTGTGTTTTTGACCACATTAATTCAAATCTGTTGTCTCCACACATTGGCCGTTACAACTAATCTGCTGGTTGAATTGTGCAATCGAAAAAATTTGATTTTATACAATGTTCATTGTAACCTGTTTAAAACGTATTTTCAAAGATGTGAAAGACACATACTCTGTCATGTCCTCTCTCTTGTAGGGCAGTCATCGTTTTGGGCTGGTAACTCACCTAAAACATGATTTTAGACCATGTTCAATGAAAACGGACAACACATTCATTTTCACTCATCGAACACAAATAGTGACTCCTGTTCTCTTCTTCAGGTGATGTACATGTTTTTTGTTGCAAATCCCTAAAACCTGTGTTTTTGACCACATTAATTCAAATCTGTTGTCTCCACACATTGGCCGTTACAACTAATCTGCTGGTTGAATTGTGCAATCGAAAAAATTTGATTTTATACAATGTTCATTGTAACCTGTTTAAAACGTATTTTCAAAGATGTGAAAGACACATACTCTGTCATGTCCTCTCTCTTGTAGGGCAGTCATCGTTTTGGGCTGGTAACTCACCTAAAACATGATTTTAGACCATGTTCAATGAAAACGGACAACACATTCATTTTCACTCATCGAACACAAATAGTGACTCCTGTTCTCTTCTTCAGGTGATGTACATGTTTTTTGTTGCAAATCCCTAAAACCTGTGTTTTTGACCACATTAATTCAAATCTGTTGTCTCCACACATTGGCCGTTACAACTAATCTGCTGGTTGAATTGTGCAATCGAAAAAATTTGATTTTATACAATGTTCATTGTAACCTGTTTAAAACGTATTTTCAAAGATGTGAAAGACACATACTCTGTCATGTCCTCTCTCTTGTAGGGCAGTCATCGTTTTGGGCTGGTAACTCACCTAAAACATGATTTTAGACCATGTTCAATGAAAACGGACAACACATTCATTTTCACTCATCGAACACAAATAGTGACTCCTGTTCTCTTCTTCAGGTGATGTACATGTTTTTTGTTGCAAATCCCTAAAACCTGTGTTTTTGACCACATTAATTCAAATCTGTTGTCTCCACACATTGGCCGTTACAACTAATCTGCTGGTTGAATTGTGCAATCGAAAAAATTTGATTTTATACAATGTTCATTGTAACCTGTTTAAAACGTATTTTCAAAGATGTGAAAGACACATACTCTGTCATGTCCTCTCTCTTGTAGGGCAGTCATCGTTTTGGGCTGGTAACTCACCTAAAACATGATTTTAGACCATGTTCAATGAAAACGGACAACACATTCATTTTCACTCATCGAACACAAATAGTGACTCCTGTTCTCTTCTTCAGGTGCTGTACATGTTTTTTGTTGCAAATCCCTAAAACCTGTGTTTTTGACCACATTAATTCAAATCTGTTGTCTCCACACATTGGCCGTTACAACTAATCTGCTGGTTGAATTGTGCAATCGAAAAAATTTGATTTTATACAATGTTCATTGTAACCTGTTTAAAACGTATTTTCAAAGATGTGAAAGACACATACTCTGTCATGTCCTCTCTCTTGTAGGGCAGTCATCGTTTTGGGCTGGTAACTCACCTAAAACATGATTTTAGACCATGTTCAATGAAAACGGACAACACATTCATTTTCACTCATCGAACACAAATAGTGACTCCTGTTCTCTTCTTCAGGTGATGTACATGTTTTTTGTTGCAAATCCCTAAAACCTGTGTTTTTGACCACATTAATTCAAATCTGTTGTCTCCACACATTGGCCGTTACAACTAATCTGCTGGTTGAATTGTGCAATCGAAAAAATTTGATTTTATACAATGTTCATTGTAACCTGTTTAAAACGTATTTTCAAAGATGTGAAAGACACATACTCTGTCATGTCCTCTCTCTTGTAGGGCAGTCATCGTTTTGGGCTGGTAACTCACCTAAAACATGATTTTAGACCATGTTCAATGAAAATGGACAACACATTCATTTTCACTCATCGAACACAAATAGTGACTCCTGTTCTCTTCTTCAGGTGCTGTACATGTTTTTTGTTGCAAATCCCTAAAACCTGTGTTTTTGACCACATTCATTCAAATCTGTTGTCTCCACACATTGGCAGTTACAACTAATCTGCTGGTTGAATTGTGCAATCGAAAAAATTTGATTTTATACAATGTTCATTGTAACCTGTTTAAAACGTATTTTCAAAGATGTGAAAGACACATACTCTGTCATGTCCTCTCTCTTGTAGGGCAGTCATCGTTTTGGGCTGGTAACTCACCTAAAACATGATTTTAGACCATGTTCAATGAAAACGGACAACACATTCATTTTCACTCATCGAACACAAATAGTGACTCCTGTTCTCTTCTTCAGGTGATGTACATGTTTTTTGTTGCAAATCCCTAAAACCTGTGTTTTTGACCACATTAATTCAAATCTGTTGTCTCCACACATTGGCCGTTACAACTAATCTGCTGGTTGAATTGTGCAATCGAAAAAATTTGATTTTATACAATGTTCATTGTAACCTGTTTAAAACGTATTTTCAAAGATGTGAAAGACACATACTCTGTCATGTCCTCTCTCTTGTAGGGCAGTCATCGTTTTGGGCTGGTAACTCACCTAAAACATGATTTTAGACCATGTTCAATGAAAACGGACAACACATTCATTTTCACTCATCGAACACAAATAGTGACTCCTGTTCTCTTCTTCAGGTGCTGTACATGTTTTTTGTTGCAAATCCCTAAAACCTGTGTTTTTGACCACATTAATTCAAATCTGTTGTCTCCACACATTGGCCGTTACAACTAATCTGCTGGTTGAATTGTGCAATCGAAAAAAATTTGATTTTATACAATGTTCATTGTAACCTGTTTAAAACGTATTTTCAAAGATGTGAAAGACACATACTCTGTCATGTCCTCTCTCTTGTAGGGCAGTCATCGTTTTGGGCTGGTAACTCACCTAAAACATGATTTTAGACCATGTTCAATGAAAACGGACAACACATTCATTTTCACTCATCGAACACAAATAGTGACTCCTGTTCTCTTCTTCAGGTGCTGTACATGTTTTTTGTTGCAAATCCCTAAAACCTGTGTTTTTGACCACATTAATTCAAATCTGTTGTCTCCACACATTGGCCGTTACAACTAATCTGCTGGTTGAATTGTGCAATCGAAAAAATTTGATTTTATACAATGTTCATTGTAACCTGTTTAAAACGTATTTTCAAAGATGTGAAAGACACATACTCTGTCATGTCCTCTCTCTTGTAGGGCAGTCATCGTTTTGGGCTGGTAACTCACCTAAAACATGATTTTAGACCATGTTCAATGAAAACGGACAACACATTCATTTTCACTCATCGAACACAAATAGTGACTCCTGTTCTCTTCTTCAGGTGATGTACATGTTTTTTGTTGCAAATCCCTAAAACCTGTGTTTTTGACCACATTAATTCAAATCTGTTGTCTCCACACATTGGCCGTTACAACTAATCTGCTGGTTGAATTGTGCAATCGAAAAAATTTGATTTTATACAATGTTCATTGTAACCTGTTTAAAACGTATTTTCAAAGATGTGAAAGACACATACTCTGTCATGTCCTCTCTCTTGTAGGGCAGTCATCGTTTTGGGCTGGTAACTCACCTAAAACATGATTTTAGACCATGTTCAATGAAAACGGACAACACATTCATTTTCACTCATCGAACACAAATAGTGACTCCTGTTCTCTTCTTCAGGTGCTGTACATGTTTTTTGTTGCAAATCCCTAAAACCTGTGTTTTTGACCACATTAATTCAAATCTGTTGTCTCCACACATTGGCCGTTACAACTAATCTGCTGGTTGAATTGTGCAATCGAAAAAATTTGATTTTATACAATGTTCATTGTAACCTGTTTAAAACGTATTTTCAAAGATGTGAAAGACACATACTCTGTCATGTCCTCTCTCTTGTAGGGCAGTCATCGTTTTGGGCTGGTAAACTCACCTAAAACATGATTTTAGACCATGTTCAATGAAAACGGACAACACATTCATTTTCACTCATCGAACACAAATAGTGACTCCTGTTCTCTTCTTCAGGTGATGTACATGTTTTTTGTTGCAAATCCCTAAAACCTGTGTTTTTGACCACATTAATTCAAATCTGTTGTCTCCACACATTGGCCGTTACAACTAATCTGCTGGTTGAATTGTGCAATCGAAAAAATTTGATTTTATACAATGTTCATTGTAACCTGTTTAAAACGTATTTTCAAAGATGTGAAAGACACATACTCTGTCATGTCCTCTCTCTTGTAGGGCAGTCATCGTTTTGGGCTGGTAACTCACCTAAAACATGATTTTAGACCATGTTCAATGAAAACGGACAACACATTCATTTTCACTCATCGAACACAAATAGTGACTCCTGTTCTCTTCTTCAGGTGATGTACATGTTTTTTGTTGCAAATCCCTAAAACCTGTGTTTTTGACCACATTAATTCAAATCTGTTGTCTCCACACATTGGCCGTTACAACTAATCTGCTGGTTGAATTGTGCAATCGAAAAAATTTGATTTTATACAATGTTCATTGTAACCTGTTTAAAACGTATTTTCAAAGATGTGAAAGACACATACTCTGTCATGTCCTCTCTCTTGTAGGGCAGTCATCGTTTTGGGCTGGTAACTCACCTAAAACATGATTTTAGACCATGTTCAATGAAAACGGACAACACATTCATTTTCACTCATCGAACACAAATAGTGACTCCTGTTCTCTTCTTCAGGTGATGTACATGTTTTTTGTTGCAAATCCCTAAAACCTGTGTTTTTGACCACATTAATTCAAATCTGTTGTCTCCACACATTGGCCGTTACAACTAATCTGCTGGTTGAATTGTGCAATCGAAAAAATTTGATTTTATACAATGTTCATTGTAACCTGTTTAAAACGTATTTTCAAAGATGTGAAAGACACATACTCTGTCATGTCCTCTCTCTTGTAGGGCAGTCATCGTTTTGGGCTGGTAACTCACCTAAAACATGATTTTAGACCATGTTCAATGAAAACGGACAACACATTCATTTTCACTCATCGAACACAAATAGTGACTCCTGTTCTCTTCTTCAGGTGATGTACATGTTTTTTGTTGCAAATCCCTAAAACCTGTGTTTTTGACCACATTAATTCAAATCTGTTGTCTCCACACATTGGCTGTTACAACTAATCTGCTGGTTGAATTGTGCAATCGAAAAAATTTGATTTTATACAATGTTCATTGTAACCTGTTTAAAACGTATTTTCAAAGATGTGAAAGACACATACTCTGTCATGTCCTCTCTCTTGTAGGGCAGTCATCGTTTTGGGCTGGTAACTCACCTAAAACATGATTTTAGACCATGTTCAATGAAAACGGACAACACATTCATTTTCACTCATCGAACACAAATAGTGACTCCTGTTCTCTTCTTCAGGTGATGTACATGTTTTTTGTTGCAAATCCCTAAAACCTGTGTTTTTGACCACATTAATTCAAATCTGTTGTCTCCACACATTGGCCGTTACAACTAATCTGCTGGTTGAATTGTGCAATCGAAAAAATTTGATTTTATACAATGTTCATTGTAACCTGTTTAAAACGTATTTTCAAAGATGTGAAAGACACATACTCTGTCATGTCCTCTCTCTTGTAGGGCAGTCATCGTTTTGGGCTGGTAACTCACCTAAAACATGATTTTAGACCATGTTCAATGAAAACGGACAACACATTCATTTTCACTCATCGAACACAAATAGTGACTCCTGTTCTCTTCTTCAGGTGATGTACATGTTTTTTGTTGCAAATCCCTAAAACCTGTGTTTTTGACCACATTAATTCAAATCTGTTGTCTCCACACATTGGCCGTTACAACTAATCTGCTGGTTGAATTGTGCAATCGAAAAAAATTTGATTTTATACAATGTTCATTGTAACCTGTTTAAAACGTATTTTCAAAGATGTGAAAGACACATACTCTGTCATGTCCTCTCTCTTGTAGGGCAGTCATCGTTTTGGGCTGGTAACTCACCTAAAACATGATTTTAGACCATGTTCAATGAAAACGGACAACACATTCATTTTCACTCATCGAACACAAATAGTGACTCCTGTTCTCTTCTTCAGGTGATGTACATGTTTTTTGTTGCAAATCCCTAAAACCTGTGTTTTTGACCACATTAATTCAAATCTGTTGTCTCCACACATTGGCCGTTACAACTAATCTGCTGGTTGAATTGTGCAATCGAAAAAATTTGATTTTATACAATGTTCATTGTAACCTGTTTAAAACGTATTTTCAAAGATGTGAAAGACACATACTCTGTCATGTCCTCTCTCTTGTAGGGCAGTCATCGTTTTGGGCTGGTAACTCACCTAAAACATGATTTTAGACCATGTTCAATGAAAACGGACAACACATTCATTTTCACTCATCGAACACAAATAGTGACTCCTGTTCTCTTCTTCAGGTGATGTACATGTTTTTTGTTGCAAATCCCTAAAACCTGTGTTTTTGACCACATTAATTCAAATCTGTTGTCTCCACACATTGGCCGTTACAACTAATCTGCTGGTTGAATTGTGCAATCGAAAAAATTTGATTTTATACAATGTTCATTGTAACCTGTTTAAAACGTATTTTCAAAGATGTGAAAGACACATACTCTGTCATGTCCTCTCTCTTGTAGGGCAGTCATCGTTTTGGGCTGGTAACTCACCTAAAACATGATTTTAGACCATGTTCAATGAAAACGGACAACACATTCATTTTCACTCATCGAACACAAATAGTGACTCCTGTTCTCTTCTTCAGGTGATGTACATGTTTTTTGTTGCAAATCCCTAAAACCTGTGTTTTTGACCACATTAATTCAAATCTGTTGTCTCCACACATTGGCTGTTACAACTAATCTGCTGGTTGAATTGTGCAATCGAAAAAATTTGATTTTATACAATGTTCATTGTAACCTGTTTAAAACGTATTTTCAAAGATGTGAAAGACACATACTCTGTCATGTCCTCTCTCTTGTAGGGCAGTCATCGTTTTGGGCTGGTAACTCACCTAAAACATGATTTTAGACCATGTTCAATGAAAACGGACAACACATTCATTTTCACTCATCGAACACAAATAGTGACTCCTGTTCTCTTCTTCAGGTGCTGTACATGTTTTTTGTTGCAAATCCCTAAAACCTGTGTTTTTGACCACATTAATTCAAATCTGTTGTCTCCACACATTGGCCGTTACAACTAATCTGCTGGTTGAATTGTGCAATCGAAAAAATTTGATTTTATACAATGTTCATTGTAACCTGTTTAAAACGTATTTTCAAAGATGTGAAAGACACATACTCTGTCATGTCCTCTCTCTTGTAGGGCAGTCATCGTTTTGGGCTGGTAACTCACCTAAAACATGATTTTAGACCATGTTCAATGAAAACGGACAACACATTCATTTTCACTCATCGAACACAAATAGTGACTCCTGTTCTCTTCTTCAGGTGATGTACATGTTTTTTGTTGCAAATCCCTAAAACCTGTGTTTTTGACCACATTAATTCAAATCTGTTGTCTCCACACATTGGCCGTTACAACTAATCTGCTGGTTGAATTGTGCAATCGAAAAAATTTGATTTTATACAATGTTCATTGTAACCTGTTTAAAACGTATTTTCAAAGATGTGAAAGACACATACTCTGTCATGTCCTCTCTCTTGTAGGGCAGTCATCGTTTTGGGCTGGTAACTCACCTAAAACATGATTTTAGACCATGTTCAATGAAAACGGACAACACATTCATTTTCACTCATCGAACACAAATAGTGACTCCTGTTCTCTTCTTCAGGTGATGTACATGTTTTTTGTTGCAAATCCCTAAAACCTGTGTTTTTGACCACATTAATTCAAATCTGTTGTCTCCACACATTGGCCGTTACAACTAATCTGCTGGTTGAATTGTGCAATCGAAAAAATTTGATTTTATACAATGTTCATTGTAACCTGTTTAAAACGTATTTTCAAAGATGTGAAAGACACATACTCTGTCATGTCCTCTCTCTTGTAGGGCAGTCATCGTTTTGGGCTGGTAACTCACCTAAAACATGATTTTAGACCATGTTCAATGAAAACGGACAACACATTCATTTTCACTCATCGAACACAAATAGTGACTCCTGTTCTCTTCTTCAGGTGATGTACATGTTTTTTGTTGCAAATCCCTAAAACCTGTGTTTTTGACCACATTAATTCAAATCTGTTGTCTCCACACATTGGCCGTTACAACTAATCTGCTGGTTGAATTGTGCAATCGAAAAAATGTGATTTTATACAATGTTCATTGTAACCTGTTTAAAACGTATTTTCAAAGATGTGAAAGACACATACTCTGTCATGTCCTCTCTCTTGTAGGGCAGTCATCGTTTTGGGCTGGTAACTCACCTAAAACATGATTTTAGACCATGTTCAATGAAAACGGACAACACATTCATTTTCACTCATCGAACACAAATAGTGACTCCTGTTCTCTTCTTCAGGTGATGTACATGTTTTTTGTTGCAAATCCCTAAAACCTGTGTTTTTGACCACATTAATTCAAATCTGTTGTCTCCACACATTGGCCGTTACAACTAATCTGCTGGTTGAATTGTGCAATCGAAAAAATTTGATTTTATACAATGTTCATTGTAACCTGTTTAAAACGTATTTTCAAAGATGTGAAAGACACATACTCTGTCATGTCCTCTCTCTTGTAGGGCAGTCATCGTTTTGGGCTGGTAAACTCACCTAAAACATGATTTTAGACCATGTTCAATGAAAACGGACAACACATTCATTTTCACTCATCGAACACAAATAGTGACTCCTGTTCTCTTCTTCAGGTGCTGTACATGTTTTTTGTTGCAAATCCCTAAAACCTGTGTTTTTGACCACATTAATTCAAATCTGTTGTCTCCACACATTGGCCGTTACAACTAATCTGCTGGTTGAATTGTGCAATCGAAAAAATTTGATTTTATACAATGTTCATTGTAACCTGTTTAAAACGTATTTTCAAAGATGTGAAAGACACATACTCTGTCATGTCCTCTCTCTTGTAGGGCAGTCATCGTTTTGGGCTGGTAACTCACCTAAAACATGATTTTAGACCATGTTCAATGAAAACGGACAACACATTCATTTTCACTCATCGAACACAAATAGTGACTCCTGTTCTCTTCTTCAGGTGATGTACATGTTTTTTGTTGCAAATCCCTAAAACCTGTGTTTTTGACCACATTAATTCAAATCTGTTGTCTCCACACATTGGCTGTTACAACTAATCTGCTGGTTGAATTGTGCAATCGAAAAAATTTGATTTTATACAATGTTCATTGTAACCTGTTTAAAACGTATTTTCAAAGATGTGAAAGACACATACTCTGTCATGTCCTCTCTCTTGTAGGGCAGTCATCGTTTTGGGCTGGTAACTCACCTAAAACATGATTTTAGACCATGTTCAATGAAAACGGACAACACATTCATTTTCACTCATCGAACACAAATAGTGACTCCTGTTCTCTTCTTCAGGTGCTGTACATGTTTTTTGTTGCAAATCCCTAAAACCTGTGTTTTTGACCACATTAATTCAAATCTGTTGTCTCCACACATTGGCCGTTACAACTAATCTGCTGGTTGAATTGTGCAATCGAAAAAATTTGATTTTATACAATGTTCATTGTAACCTGTTTAAAACGTATTTTCAAAGATGTGAAAGACACATACTCTGTCATGACCTCTCTCTTGTAGGGCAGTCATCGTTTTGGGCTGGTAACTCACCTAAAACATGATTTTAGACCATGTTCAATGAAAACGGACAACACATTCATTTTCACTCATCGAACACAAATAGTGACTCCTGTTCTCTTCTTCAGGTGATGTACATGTTTTTTGTTGCAAATCCCTAAAACCTGTGTTTTTGACCACATTAATTCAAATCTGTTGTCTCCACACATTGGCTGTTACAACTAATCTGCTGGTTGAATTGTGCAATCGAAAAAATGTGATTTTATACAATGTTCATTGTAACCTGTTTAAAACGTATTTTCAAAGATGTGAAAGACACATACTCTGTCATGTCCTCTCTCTTGTAGGGCAGTCATCGTTTTGGGCTGGTAACTCACCTAAAACATGATTTTAGACCATGTTCAATGAAAATGGACAACACATTCATTTTCACTCATCGAACACAAATAGTGACTCCTGTTCTCTTCTTCAGGTGCTGTACAGTTTTTTGTTGCAAATCCCTAAAACCTGTGTTTTTGACCACATTAATTCAAATCTGTTGTCTCCACACATTGGCAGTTACAACTAATCTGCTGGTTGAATTGTGCAATCGAAAAAATTTGATTTTATACATTGTTCATTGTAGCCTGTTTAAAACGTATTTTCAAAGATGTGAAAGACACATACTCTGTCATGTCCTCTCTCTTGTAGGGCAGTCATCGTTTTGGGCTGGTAACTCACCTAAAACATGATTTTAGACCATGTTCAATGAAAACGGACAACACATTCATTTTCACTCATCGAACACAAATAGTGACTCCTGTTCTCTTCTTCAGGTGATGTACATGTTTTTTGTTGCAAATCCCTAAAACCTGTGTTTTTGACCACATTAATTCAAATCTGTTGTCTCCACACATTGGCCGTTACAACTAATCTGCTGGTTGAATTGTGCAATCGAAAAAATTTGATTTTATACAATGTTCATTGTAACCTGTTTAAAACGTATTTTCAAAGATGTGAAAGACACATACTCTGTCATGTCCTCTCTCTTGTAGGGCAGTCATCGTTTTGGGCTGGTAACTCACCTAAAACATGATTTTAGACCATGTTCAATGAAAACGGACAACACATTCATTTTCACTCATTGAACACAAATAGTGACTCCTGTTCTCTTCTTCAGGTGCTGTACATGTTTTTTGTTGCAAATCCCTAAAACCTGTGTTTTTGACCACATTAATTCAAATCTGTTGTCTCCACACATTGGCCGTTACAACTAATCTGCTGGTTGAATTGTGCAATCGAAAAACATTTGATTTTATACAATGTTCATTGTAACCTGTTTAAAACGTATTTTCAAAGATGTGAAAGACACATACTCTGTCATGTCCTCTCTCTTGTAGGGCAGTCATCGTTTTGGGCTGGTAACTCACCTAAAACATGATTTTAGACCATGTTCAATGAAAACGGACAACACATTCATTTTCACTCATCGAACACAAATAGTGACTCCTGTTCTCTTCTTCAGGTGATGTACATGTTTTTTGTTGCAAATCCCTAAAACCTGTGTTTTTGACCACATTAATTCAAATCTGTTGTCTCCACACATTGGCCGTTACAACTAATCTGCTGGTTGAATTGTGCAATCGAAAAAATTTGATTTTATACAATGTTCATTGTAACCTGTTTAAAACGTATTTTCAAAGATGTGAAAGACACATACTCTGTCATGTCCTCTCTCTTGTAGGGCAGTCATCGTTTTGGGCTGGTAACTCACCTAAAACATGATTTTAGACCATGTTCAATGAAAACGGACAACACATTCATTTTCACTCATCGAACACAAATAGTGACTCCTGTTCTCTTCTTCAGGTGATGTACATGTTTTTTGTTGCAAATCCCTAAAACCTGTGTTTTTGACCACATTAATTCAAATCTGTTGTCTCCACACATTGGCCGTTACAACTAATCTGCTGGTTGAATTGTGCAATCGAAAAAATTTGATTTTATACAATGTTCATTGTAACCTGTTTAAAACGTATTTTCAAAGATGTGAAAGACACATACTCTGTCATGTCCTCTCTCTTGTAGGGCAGTCATCGTTTTGGGCTGGTAACTCACCTAAAACATGATTTTAGACCATGTTCAATGAAAACGGACAACACATTCATTTTCACTCATCGAACACAAATAGTGACTCCTGTTCTCTTCTTCAGGTGCTGTACATGTTTTTTGTTGCAAATCCCTAAAACCTGTGTTTTTGACCACATTAATTCAAATCTGTTGTCTCCACACATTGGCCGTTACAACTAATCTGCTGGTTGAATTGTGCAATCGAAAAAATTTGATTTTATACAATGTTCATTGTAACCTGTTTAAAACGTATTTTCAAAGATGTGAAAGACACATACTCTGTCATGTCCTCTCTCTTGTAGGGCAGTCATCGTTTTGGGCTGGTAAACTCACCTAAAACATGATTTTAGACCATGTTCAATGAAAACGGACAACACATTCATTTTCACTCATCGAACACAAATAGTGACTCCTGTTCTCTTCTTCAGGTGATGTACATGTTTTTTGTTGCAAATCCCTAAAACCTGTGTTTTTGACCACATTAATTCAAATCTGTTGTCTCCACACATTGGCCGTTACAACTAATCTGCTGGTTGAATTGTGCAATCGAAAAAATTTGATTTTATACAATGTTCATTGTAACCTGTTTAAAACGTATTTTCAAAGATGTGAAAGACACATACTCTGTCATGTCCTCTCTCTTGTAGGGCAGTCATCGTTTTGGGCTGGTAACTCACCTAAAACATGATTTTAGACCATGTTCAATGAAAACGGACAACACATTCATTTTCACTCATCGAACACAAATAGTGACTCCTGTTCTCTTCTTCAGGTGATGTACATGTTTTTTGTTGCAAATCCCTAAAACCTGTGTTTTTGACCACATTAATTCAAATCTGTTGTCTCCACACATTGGCTGTTACAACTAATCTGCTGGTTGAATTGTGCAATCGAAAAACATTTGATTTTATACAATGTTCATTGTAACCTGTTTAAAACGTATTTTCAAAGATGTGAAAGACACATACTCTGTCATGTCCTCTCTCTTGTAGGGCAGTCATCGTTTTGGGCTGGTAACTCACCTAAAACATGATTTTAGACCATGTTCAATGAAAACGGACAACACATTCATTTTCACTCATCGAACACAAATAGTGACTCCTGTTCTCTTCTTCAGGTGATGTACATGTTTTTTGTTGCAAATCCCTAAAACCTGTGTTTTTGACCACATTAATTCAAATCTGTTGTCTCCACACATTGGCCGTTACAACTAATCTGCTGGTTGAATTGTGCAATCGAAAAAATTTGATTTTATACAATGTTCATTGTAACCTGTTTAAAACGTATTTTCAAAGATGTGAAAGACACATACTCTGTCATGTCCTCTCTCTTGTAGGGCAGTCATCGTTTTGGGCTGGTAACTCACCTAAAACATGATTTTAGACCATGTTCAATGAAAACGGACAACACATTCATTTTCACTCATCGAACACAAATAGTGACTCCTGTTCTCTTCTTCAGGTGATGTACATGTTTTTTGTTGCAAATCCCTAAAACCTGTGTTTTTGACCACATTAATTCAAATCTGTTGTCTCCACACATTGGCCGTTACAACTAATCTGCTGGTTGAATTGTGCAATCGAAAAAATGTGATTTTATACAATGTTCATTGTAACCTGTTTAAAACGTATTTTCAAAGATGTGAAAGACACATACTCTGTCATGACCTCTCTCTTGTAGGGCAGTCATCGTTTTGGGCTGGTAACTCACCTAAAACATGATTTTAGACCATGTTCAATGAAAACGGACAACACATTCATTTTCACTCATCGAACACAAATAGTGACTCCTGTTCTCTTCTTCAGGTGCTGTACAGTTTTTTGTTGCAAATCCCTAAAACCTGTGTTTTTGACCACATTCATTCAAATCTGTTGTCTCCACACATTGGCCGTTACAACTAATCTGCTGGTTGAATTGTGCAATCGAAAAAATTTGATTTTATACAATGTTCATTGTAGCCTGTTTAAAACGTATTTTCAAAGATGTGAAAGACACATAATCTGTCATGTCCTCTCTCTTGTAGGGCAGTCATCGTTTTGGGCTGGTAACTCACCTAAAACATGATTTTAGACCATGTTCAATGAAAACGGACAACACATTCATTTTCACTCATCGAACACAAATAGTGACTCCTGTTCTCTTCTTCAGGTGCTGTACATGTTTTTTGTTGCAAATCCCTAAAACCTGTGTTTTTGACCACATTAATTCAAATCTGTTGTCTCCACACATTGGCCGTTACAACTAATCTGCTGGTTGAATTGTGCAATCGAAAAAATTTGATTTTATACAATGTTCATTGTAACCTGTTTAAAACGTATTTTCAAAGATGTGAAAGACACATACTCTGTCATGTCCTCTCTCTTGTAGGGCAGTCATCGTTTTGGGCTGGTAACTCACCTAAAACATGATTTTAGACCATGTTCAATGAAAACGGACAACACATTCATTTTCACTCATCGAACACAAATAGTGACTCCTGTTCTCTTCTTCAGGTGATGTACATGTTTTTTGTTGCAAATCCCTAAAACCTGTGTTTTTGACCACATTAATTCAAATCTGTTGTCTCCACACATTGGCCGTTACAACTAATCTGCTGGTTGAATTGTGCAATCGAAAAAATTTGATTTTATACAATGTTCATTGTAACCTGTTTAAAACGTATTTTCAAAGATGTGAAAGACACATACTCTGTCATGTCCTCTCTCTTGTAGGGCAGTCATCGTTTTGGGCTGGTAACTCACCTAAAACATGATTTTAGACCATGTTCAATGAAAACGGACAACACATTCATTTTCACTCATCGAACACAAATAGTGACTCCTGTTCTCTTCTTCAGGTGATGTACATGTTTTTTGTTGCAAATCCCTAAAACCTGTGTTTTTGACCACATTAATTCAAATCTGTTGTCTCCACACATTGGCTGTTACAACTAATCTGCTGGTTGAATTGTGCAATCGAAAAAATTTGATTTTATACAATGTTCATTGTAACCTGTTTAAAACGTATTTTCAAAGATGTGAAAGACACATACTCTGTCATGTCCTCTCTCTTGTAGGGCAGTCATCGTTTTGGGCTGGTAACTCACCTAAAACATGATTTTAGACCATGTTCAATGAAAACGGACAACACATTCATTTTCACTCATCGAACACAAATAGTGACTCCTGTTCTCTTCTTCAGGTGATGTACATGTTTTTTGTTGCAAATCCCTAAAACCTGTGTTTTTGACCACATTAATTCAAATCTGTTGTCTCCACACATTGGCCGTTACAACTAATCTGCTGGTTGAATTGTGCAATCGAAAAAATGTGATTTTATACAATGTTCATTGTAACCTGTTTAAAACGTATTTTCAAAGATGTGAAAGACACATACTCTGTCTTGTCCTCTCTCTTGTAGGGCAGTCATCGTTTTGGGCTGGTAACTCACCTAAAACATGATTTTAGACCATGTTCAATGAAAACGGACAACACATTCATTTTCACTCATCGAACACAAATAGTGACTCCTGTTCTCTTCTTCAGGTGATGTACATGTTTTTTGTTGCAAATCCCTAAAACCTGTGTTTTTGACCACATTAATTCAAATCTGTTGTCTCCACACATTGGCTGTTACAACTAATCTGCTGGTTGAATTGTGCAATCGAAAAAATGTGATTTTATACAATGTTCATTGTAACCTGTTTAAAACGTATTTTCAAAGATGTGAAAGACACATACTCTGTCATGTCCTCTCTCTTGTAGGGCAGTCATCGTTTTGGGCTGGTAACTCACCTAAAACATGATTTTAGACCATGTTCAATGAAAACGGACAACACATTCATTTTCACTCATCGAACACAAATAGTGACTCCTGTTCTCTTCTTCAGGTGATGTACATGTTTTTTGTTGCAAATCCCTAAAACCTGTGTTTTTGACCACATTAATTCAAATCTGTTGTCTCCACACATTGGCCGTTACAACTAATCTGCTGGTTGAATTGTGCAATCGAAAAAATTTGATTTTATACAATGTTCATTGTAACCTGTTTAAAACGTATTTTCAAAGATGTGAAAGACACATACTCTGTCATGTCCTCTCTCTTGTAGGGCAGTCATCGTTTTGGGCTGGTAACTCACCTAAAACATGATTTTAGACCATGTTCAATGAAAACGGACAACACATTCATTTTCACTCATCGAACACAAATAGTGACTCCTGTTCTCTTCTTCAGGTGCTGTACATGTTTTTTGTTGCAAATCCCTAAAACCTGTGTTTTTGACCACATTAATTCAAATCTGTTGTCTCCACACATTGGCCGTTACAACTAATCTGCTGGTTGAATTGTGCAATCGAAAAAATTTGATTTTATACAATGTTCATTGTAACCTGTTTAAAACGTATTTTCAAAGATGTGAAAGACACATACTCTGTCATGTCCTCTCTCTTGTAGGGCAGTCATCGTTTTGGGCTGGTAAACTCACCTAAAACATGATTTTAGACCATGTTCAATGAAAACGGACAACACATTCATTTTCACTCATCGAACACAAATAGTGACTCCTGTTCTCTTCTTCAGGTGCTGTACATGTTTTTTGTTGCAAATCCCTAAAACCTGTGTTTTTGACCACATTCATTCAAATCTGTTGTCTCCACACATTGGCCGTTACAACTAATCTGCTGGTTGAATTGTGCAATCGAAAAAATGTGATTTTATACAATGTTCATTGTAGCCTGTTTAAAACGTATTTTCAAAGATGTGAAAGACACATACTCTGTCATGTCCTCTCTCTTGTAGGGCAGTCATCGTTTTGGGCTGGTAACTCACCTAAAACATGATTTTAGACCATGTTCAATGAAAACGGACAACACATTCATTTTCACTCATCGAACACAAATAGTGACTCCTGTTCTCTTCTTCAGGTGATGTACATGTTTTTTGTTGCAAATCCCTAAAACCTGTGTTTTTGACCACATTCATTCAAATCTGTTGTCTCCACACATTGGCTGTTACAACTAATCTGCTGGTTGAATTGTGCAATCGAAAAAATTTGATTTTATACAATGTTCATTGTAACCTGTTTAAAACGTATTTTCAAAGATGTGAAAGACACATACTCTGTCATGTCCTCTCTCTTGTAGGGCAGTCATCGTTTTGGGCTGGTAACTCACCTAAAACATGATTTTAGACCATGTTCAATGAAAACGGACAACACATTCATTTTCACTCATCGAACACAAATAGTGACTCCTGTTCTCTTCTTCAGGTGATGTACATGTTTTTTGTTGCAAATCCCTAAAACCTGTGTTTTTGACCACATTAATTCAAATCTGTTGTCTCCACACATTGGCCGTTACAACTAATCTGCTGGTTGAATTGTGCAATCGAAAAAATTTGATTTTATACAATGTTCATTGTAACCTGTTTAAAACGTATTTTCAAAGATGTGAAAGACACATACTCTGTCATGACCTCTCACTTGTAGGGCAGTCATCGTTTTGGGCTGGTAACTCACCTAAAACATGATTTTAGACCATGTTCAATGAAAACGGACAACACATTCATTTTCACTCATCGAACACAAATAGTGACTCCTGTTCTCTTCTTCAGGTGATGTACATGTTTTTTGTTGCAAATCCCTAAAACCTGTGTTTTTGACCACATTAATTCAAATCTGTTGTCTCCACACATTGGCTGTTACAACTAATCTGCTGGTTGAATTGTGCAATCGAAAAAATGTGATTTTATACAATGTTCATTGTAACCTGTTTAAAACATATTTTCAAAGATGTGAAAGACACATACTCTGTCATGACCTCTCACTTGTAGGGCAGTCATCGTTTTGGGCTGGTAACTCACCTAAAACATGATTTTAGACCATGTTCAATGAAAACGGACAACACATTCATTTTCACTCATCGAACACAAATAGTGACTCCTGTTCTCTTCTTCAGGTGCTGTACCAGTTTTTTGTTGCAAATCCCTAAAACCTGTGTTTTTGACCACATTCATTCAAATCTGTTGTCTCCACACATTGGCAGTTACAACTAATCTGCTGGTTGAATTGTGCAATCGAAAAAATTTGATTTTATACATTGTTCATTGTAGCCTGTTTAAAACGTATTTTCAAAGATGTGAAAGACACATAATCTGTCATGTCCTCTCTCTTGTAGGGCAGTCATCGTTTTGGGCTGGTAACTCACCTAAAACATGATTTTAGACCATGTTCAATGAAAACGGACAACACATTCATTTTCACTCATCGAACACAAATAGTGACTCCTGTTCTCTTCTTCAGGTGATGTACATGTTTTTTGTTGCAAATCCCTAAAACCTGTGTTTTTGACCACATTAATTCAAATCTGTTGTCTCCACACATTGGCCGTTACAACTAATCTGCTGGTTGAATTGTGCAATCGAAAAAATGTGATTTTATACAATGTTCATTGTAACCTGTTTAAAACGTATTTTCAAAGATGTGAAAGACACATACTCTGTCATGACCTCTCACTTGTAGGGCAGTCATCGTTTTGGGCTGGTAACTCACCTAAAACATGATTTTAGACCATGTTCAATGAAAACGGACAACACATTCATTTTCACTCATCGAACACAAATAGTGACTCCTGTTCTCTTCTTCAGGTGATGTACATGTTTTTTGTTGCAAATCCCTAAAACCTGTGTTTTTGACCACATTAATTCAAATCTGTTGTCTCCACACATTGGCCGTTACAACTAATCTGCTGGTTGAATTGTGCAATCGAAAAAATTTGATTTTATACAATGTTCATTGTAACCTGTTTAAAACGTATTTTCAAAGATGTGAAAGACACATACTCTGTCATGTCCTCTCTCTTGTAGGGCAGTCATCGTTTTGGGCTGGTAACTCACCTAAAACATGATTTTAGACCATGTTCAATGAAAACGGACAACACATTCATTTTCACTCATCGAACACAAATAGTGACTCCTGTTCTCTTCTTCAGGTGATGTACATGTTTTTTGTTGCAAATCCCTAAAACCTGTGTTTTTGACCACATTAATTCAAATCTGTTGTCTCCACACATTGGCCGTTACAACTAATCTGCTGGTTGAATTGTGCAATCGAAAAAATTTGATTTTATACAATGTTCATTGTAACCTGTTTAAAACGTATTTTCAAAGATGTGAAAGACACATACTCTGTCATGTCCTCTCTCTTGTAGGGCAGTCATCGTTTTGGGCTGGTAACTCACCTAAAACATGATTTTAGACCATGTTCAATGAAAACGGACAACACATTCATTTTCACTCATCGAACACAAATAGTGACTCCTGTTCTCTTCTTCAGGTGATGTAGATGTTTTTTGTTGCAAATCCCTAAAACCTGTGTTTTTGACCACATTCATTCAAATCTGTTGTCTCCACACATTGGCCGTTACAACTAATCTGCTGGTTGAATTGTGCAATCGAAAAAATTTGATTTTATACAATGTTCATTGTAACCTGTTTAAAACGTATTTTCAAAGATGTGAAAGACACATACTCTGTCATGTCCTCTCTCTTGTAGGGCAGTCATCGTTTTGGGCTGGTAAACTCACCTAAAACATGATTTTAGACCATGTTCAATGAAAACGGACAACACATTCATTTTCACTCATCGAACACAAATAGTGACTCCTGTTCTCTTCTTCAGGTGCTGTACATGTTTTTTGTTGCAAATCCCTAAAACCTGTGTTTTTGACCACATTAATTCAAATCTGTTGTCTCCACACATTGGCCGTTACAACTAATCTGCTGGTTGAATTGTGCAATCGAAAAAATGTGATTTTATACAATGTTCATTGTAGCCTGTTTAAAACGTATTTTCAAAGATGTGAAAGACACATACTCTGTCATGTCCTCTCTCTTGTAGGGCAGTCATCGTTTTGGGCTGGTAACTCACCTAAAACATGATTTTAGACCATGTTCAATGAAAACGGACAACACATTCATTTTCACTCATCGAACACAAATAGTGACTCCTGTTCTCTTCTTCAGGTGATGTACATGTTTTTTGTTGCAAATCCCTAAAACCTGTGTTTTTGACCACATTAATTAAAATCTGTTGTCTCCACACATTGGCCGTTACAACTAATCTGCTGGTTGAATTGTGCAATCGAAAAAATGTGATTTTATACAATGTTCATTGTAACCTGTTTAAAACGTATTTTCAAAGATGTGAAAGACACATACTCTGTCATGTCCTCTCTCTTGTAGGGCAGTCATCGTTTTGGGCTGGTAACTCACCTAAAACATGATTTTAGACCATGTTCAATGAAAACGGACAACACATTCATTTTCACTCATCGAACACAAATAGTGACTCCTGTTCTCTTCTTCAGGTGATGTACATGTTTTTTGTTGCAAATCCCTAAAACCTGTGTTTTTGACCACATTAATTCAAATCTGTTGTCTCCACACATTGGCCGTTACAACTAATCTGCTGGTTGAATTGTGCAATCGAAAAAATGTGATTTTATACAATGTTCATTGTAACCTGTTTAAAACATATTTTCAAAGATGTGAAAGACACATACTCTGTCATGACCTCTCACTTGTAGGGCAGTCATCGTTTTGGGCTGGTAAACTCACCTAAAACATGATTTTAGACCATGTTCAATGAAAACGGACAACACATTCATTTTCACTCATCGAACACAAATAGTGACTCCTGTTCTCTTCTTCAGGTGATGTACATGTTTTTTGTTGCAAATCCCTAAAACCTGTGTTTTTGACCACATTAATTCAAATCTGTTGTCTCCACACATTGGCAGTTACAACTAATCTGCTGGTTGAATTGTGCAATCGAAAAAATGTGATTTTATACATTGTTCATTGTAGCCTGTTTAAAACGTATTTTCAAAGATGTGAAAGACACATAATCTGTCATGTCCTCTCTCTTGTAGGGCAGTCATCGTTTTGGGCTGGTAACTCACCTAAAACATGATTTTAGACCATGTTCAATGAAAACGGACAACACATTCATTTTCACTCATCGAACACAAATAGTGACTCCTGTTCTCTTCTTCAGGTGCTGTACATGTTTTTTGTTGCAAATCCCTAAAACCTGTGTTTTTGACCACATTAATTCAAATCTGTTGTCTCCACACATTGGCCGTTACAACTAATCTGCTGGTTGAATTGTGCAATCGAAAAAAATTGATTTCATACATTGTTCATTGTAGCCTGTTTAAAACGTATTTTCAAAGATGTGAAAGACACATAATCTGACATGTCCTCTCTCTTGTAGGGCAGTCATCGTTTTGGGCTGGTAACTCACCTAAAACATGATTTTAGACCATGTTCAATGAAAACGGACAACACATTCATTTTCACTCATCGAACACAAATAGTGACTCCTGTTCTCTTCTTCAGGTGCTGTACATGTTTTTTGTTGCAAATCCCTAAAACCTGTGTTTTTGACCACATTCATTCAAATCTGTTGTCTCCACACATTGGCCGTTACAACTAATCTGCTGGTTGAATTGTGCAATCGAAAAAATTTGATTTTATACAATGTTCATTGTAACCTGTTTAAAACGTATTTTCAAAGATGTGAAAGACACATACTCTGTCATGTCCTCTCTCTTGTAGGGCAGTCATCGTTTTGGGCTGGTAAACTCACCTAAAACATGATTTTAGACCATGTTCAATGAAAATGGACAACACATTCATTTTCACTCATCGAACACAAATAGTGACTCCTCTTCTCTTCTTCAGCTGCTGTACCAGTTTTTTGTTGCAAATCCCTAAAACCTGTGTTTTTGACCACATTCATTCAAATCTGTTGTAACGATCCCGGCAGTCTGAGTCGGGTCCTGTCGGTGTACTAGTCTTTCTGCTCGTGATCTCCAGTTTCCCGAGGGTTCTGGAACGCTCCCTGCCTGGTTGCCGGGCAACGTTGCTCGGGAGCTCTCTTGAGTTCCGCACCTGCATCCCATCAGCAATCTGCACACCTGGTCCTGATCATCACCCTTCTTAGGCTCTGGCCTAACATCCATTCCCTGCCGGATCGTTAGCCATGAACAGTATGTTTATCAGCGGATCTAGTCTTAGAGCTTCGAGCGTTAGTTTTGTTGTTTTGCACCTTGTTTGCTTGTTGTATGCTTACCTCCGTTTTTGTTCCATCCTGCAGTCACTCGTCCGGAACCTTCATCCAACCTCTGCCTGGTGGTCGGCGGCTGCCGAGCCATCATTGGATCAACTACTGCACCCTCAACAACTAATCAACGCCGCCCGCTCTGTTCCCTGGATTATTCAGCTGCACTCGTGGATTAGTTAAATAAACACTCACCTTGTGTCACCACTTACCTTGTCCTGGTCTGCTTCTGGGTTCTGGCTTTGTAAACCGTGACAGAACGATCCGGCCAGTAATGAACCCAGCGGACCTGGACTCTGTTCGCCATGCCATTACCCATCAGGAGAAGATGTTGGGCCATCATAGCACGGTACTACAGGAGATCGCGTTGTCAGTTCGGAACCTTTCTACCGGTCTGACGGAGGTCCAGAACCAGCGCAAGTTTCCGGTGGAGGATCCACTACCGGTTTCACCCATCTCGCCTGCCGCGTCTGGAGCTGTGCCCTTCCGTGAGCCCAAGGTTCCGACGCCGGATAAATATGAGGGGGAGCTGGGAAGATGCCGTTCTTTCCTTATGCAGTGTGGGTTAGTGTTCGATCTACAGCCCTACTCTTATGCCACAGACAAGGCTAGGATAGCCTTTGTGATTGAGTTGCTGCGTGGTCGAGCGCTGGAGTGGGCTTCAGCCGTTTGGGAACGACAAGATCCCTGCATGGCTTCATACCAGGGGTTCACGGCCGAGATGAGGAAGCTCTTCGACCATTCCGTCCGAGGGAGGGACGCAGCTAGGCGCCTGTTTTCGCTTCGCCAAGGAACTCGCAGCGTGGCCGACTTCGTGATCGAGTTCAAGACGTTGGCTGTGGAGAGTGGGTGGAATGAGGAGTCTCTGCAAGCGGCCTTTTACCAGGGTCTGTCGGAGCAGCTCAAGGATGAGTTGATCTCCTATCCGGAGCCTAGTGACCTGGACAGCTTGGTAGCCTTGTCTATTCGGGTGGATAATCGAGTCCGTGAGCGAAGGAGGGAGAAGCAATGGGTCCCGTCCAATCGATCAGCTTCTCAGGTGCCAGTCGGGTCGGGATTGGACCAGAATACGTCGATCATCGTCCAGAACACAGGATTGGTGGAGAGGTCCTGTCTCCCGATTCTGAACCCATGCAAGTGGGGCGGCACGGGTTAACCAAGGAGGAACGCCAACACAGACGTAGGACTAACTGTTGCCTCTACTGTGGTGGTTCGGGACATTACCTCGCCACTGGTTCCCGGCGGTCGTCAAACTGCGCGGCTCGCTAAAGTTGGGAGGACTTTTAGCGAGCCAGTTTCGACCTCTCAATACCTCTGTCAGACCCCGTTTCCCGGCTACCCTTGTGAACAGGAATCAGAGCTTAGCGATTAACGCTTTTATCGATTCAGGTGCCGATGGAAGCTTTCTTGATGCCGAGTTGGTGGAACAGCTGGGGCTTTCCAAGGAGCAATTGCCGGAAGCCATTGAAGCTACCACTCTGGACGGCAGTAGTCTGGCACGTATCACGATGAGGACTGAACCGGTTAAGATGCTGTTGTCGGGGAATCATTCTGAGATGATTTCATTCTTCATTCTGCCGTCTTCCCATGTTCCTCTGGTCCTTGGATACCCCTGGCTGAAGGAACACAATCCCACGTTCGATTGGGTGACGGGCAAGGTAACGAGTTGGAGCCTTGATTGTCATGCTAACTGTCTCAAGACTGCCTGTCCCCATTCGGTTCCCAGTCAGGTGATTGAGGCTAAACCCCCAGATTTGTCCCTGGTTCCCGAGACATATCACGATTTGGGGGAAGTGTTCAGTAAGCAGAAGGCTCTGTCACTCCCTCCCCACCGACCATATGATTGTGCCATCAACCTGTTCCCTGGAGCTGTCTACCCTAAGGGAAGGTTATACAGTATCTCCCGACCTGAACGTGAGGCTTTGGAGACCTACATCAAGGAGTCCCTAGCTGCTGGTCTCGTTCGTCCCTCGTCATCACCCCTGGGGGCAGGATTCTTCTTTGTGGGTAAGAAGGATGGCTCTCTTCGACCGTGTATTGATTATCGGGGGTTGAATGACATCACGGTCAAGAACAAGTATCCCCTGCCCTTGATGAGTTCTGCCTTCGACTCCTTACAGGGTGCTACGGTGTTCACCAAGCTAGACCTACGCAATGCGTATCACATGGTCCGGATCAGAGAGGGGGACGAGTGGTTGACGGGTTTCAATACACCGATGGGTCACTTCGAGTATCAGGTGATGCCGTTTGGACTGACCAATGCTCCAGCGGTATTCCAGAGTATGGTGAACGACGTCCTGAGAGATATGATCGGTCTCTTTGTGTTTGTTTACCTGGATGACATTCTGATCTTCTCGAAGGAACCTTCCGACCACGTCCAGCATGTCCGGCAGGTTCTGCAGCGATTGTTGGAGAATCGCCTGTTCGTGAAGGCCGAGAAGTGCGAGTTTCACGCCCACACGACATCCTTTCTCGGGTACATCATCTCCAGGGGAGAGATTAGGATGGACCAGGAGAAGGTTAGAGCGGTTCTGGAATGGCCCAGCCCGGTACGAGATTGCAGCTCCAGAGATTTTTGGGGTTTGCGAATTTCTACCGCAGATTCATCCGGGATTACAGCCGTGTGGCCGCTCCGTTAACTGCCTTGACTTCCAGTATCAGGACCTTCAAGTGGAATCCGGAGGCGGATCGGCGTTTCTGGATTTGAAGAGGCGATTCACCAACGCACCGATTCTCTCTCAACCGGACACGGCCCGTCAGTTCGTCGTTGAAGTGGACGCGTCTGATGTGGGAGTTGGCGCCATCCTGTCGCAGCGATGCTCCACGGACAGTAAACTCCATCCCTGCGCCTACTACTCTCGTCGCCTTTCGCCTGCGGAGAGGAATTACGATGTGGGTAACCGGGAGCTTCTCGCGGTGAAACTTGCCTTGGAGGAGTGGCGCCACTGGTTGGAGGGGGCGGAGCAACCGTTTATTGTCTGGACTGACCACAAGAATCTTGCTTACGTGCAATCGGCTAGACGTCTCAACTCCCGTCAGGCCAGGTGGGCGTTGTTTTTCGGACGATTCAAGTTTTTCCCTGACGTTGCGACCTGGATCTAAGAACGGCAAGGCGGACGCCTTGTCTCGGATGTTCTCCAAGACGGAGGAGAGTGGGTCCAAGACCGAGACAATTCTCCCCCGGAACTGCGTCGTGGGAGCAGTTAGGTGGAAGATTGAGGAGGAGGTGATGGCGGCCCTTCGGACGCAGCCCGGTCCCGTAACGGTCCACCCGGTCGGTTGTTTGTGCCTGAGTCGGTTCGTCCTGCGGTCCTCAAATGGTCCCACGCCAGCAAGATGGCTTGTCACCCTGGCGTGGCTCGGACGATGGCGTTTCTTCGCAGACGTTTTTGGTGGCCTGCCATGGCCGAGGATACTCGGGGTTTTGTTGCTGCCTGTCCAGTGTGTGCGCAGAATAAGAGTACCAATCGGCCCAGCTCTGGACTACTTCACCCCCTTCCTATTCCCCGGCGACCATGGTCGCATCTGGCCCTGGACTTTGTCACTGGGTTGCCCGCTTCTGAGGGGAACACGGTCGTTCTGACTATCGTGGACAGATTCAGCAAGTTCGCCCACTTTGTGCCTATTGCCAAGCTTCCCTCTGCCTCGGAGACGTCCGAGATCCTGGTTAGGGAGGTTTTCAGGGTCCACGGTTTGCCCAGTGATATCGTTTCCGACCGTGGCCCTCAGTTTACCTCTGCTGTCTGGAAGTCCTTCTGTTTGGCCATTGGAGCTACAGTCAGTCTCACATCTGGTTTTCACCCCCAATCTAATGGTCAGGCGGAGAGAGCCAACCAGAAGATGGAATCCACGCTACGCTGCCTGGCCTCTTCCAACCCCACCTCCTGGGTCTCTCAGTTGCCTTGGGTTGAGTATGCCCACAATACTCTCCCTACATCTGCCACTGGGATGTCTCCCTTCCAGTGCCTGTATGGCTACCAACCTCCCTTGTTCCCTTCTCAGGAGAAGGAGCTCTCAGTGCCTTCTGTTCAGGCCCATATTCGTCGTTGCCACCGGACCTGGCATCGGGCCAGAAAGGCACTCCTTAGAGTTTCGGACCGGTATCAGCTCCAGGCGAATCGTCGCCGGATCCCCGCTCCCACCTATACCATCGGAGATAGGGTCTGGTTGGCTACACGGGATCTTCCTTTACGGACTGAGTCTAGGAAGTTGTTTACGCCAAGTTCATTGGTCCGTTTGTGGTGGAGAAGGTGATCAATCCGGTGGCAGTTCGACTCAAACTACCGAGGACGCTCAGAGTCCATCCCACCTTTCATGTCTCCTGCCTCAAGCCTGTTTTCCTCAGTCCTCTGTTGCCTCCTCCGCCTCCTCCTCCTCCTCCTCGGATGATCGGAGGTGGTCCTGCCTACACGGTGCGACGCATCATGGATTCCAGACGGCGGGGCCGGGGTTTCCAGTATCTCGTGGACTGGGAGGGGTATGGTCCTGAAGAGAGGAGTTGGATTCCGCGGCGACAGATCCTAGATGCTGACCTCATTCGTGACTTCTACCGCCTCCATCCTGGCGCTCCGGGGAGTCCGCCCGGTGGCGTTCGTCGGAGGGGGGTACTGTACCGATCCCGGCAGTCTGAGTCGGGTCCTGTCGGTGTACTAGTCTTTCTGCTCGTGATCTCCAGTTTCCCGAGGGTTCTGGAACGCTCCTCCCCGGGCACGTGCAGGCGGGAGCTCTCTTGAGTTTCCGCACCTGCATCCCATCAGCAATCTGCACACCTGGTCCTGATCATCACCCTTCTTAGGCTCTGGCCTAACATCCATTCCCTGCCGGATCGTTAGCCATGAACAGTATGTTTATCAGCGGATCTAGTCTTAGAGCTTCGAGCGTTAGTTTTGTTGTTTTGCACCTTGTTGGCTTGTTGTATACTTACCTCCGTTTTGTTCTCCTGCAGTCACTCGTCCGGAACCTTCACCCAACCTCTGCCTGGTGGTCGGCGGCTGCCGAGCCATGATTGGACCAACTACTGCACCCTCAACAACTCATCCACGCCGCCCGCTCTGTTCCCTGGATTATTCAGCTTCACTCTTGGATCAGTTAAATAAACACTCACCTTTCGTACACCACTTACCTTGTCCTGGTCTGCTTCTGGGTTCTGGCTTAGTAAACCGTGTTTGTCTCCTGAGTTACAACTAATCTGCTGGTTGATTGTGCAAATGTGATTTTATACATTGTTCATTGTAGCCTGTTTAAAACGTATTTTCAAAGATGTGAAAGACACATACTCTGTCATGTCCTCTCTCTTGTAGGGCAGTCCTCGTTTTGGGCTGGTAACTCACCTAAAACATGATTTTAGACCATGTTCAATGAAAACGGACAACACATTCATTTTCACTCATCGAACACAAATAGTGACTCTTGTTCTCTTCTTCAGGTGCTGTACATGTTTTTTGTTGCAAATCCCTAAAACCTGTGTTTTTGACCACATTCATTCAAATCTGTTGTCTCCACACATGGGCCGTTACAACTAATCTGCTGGTTGAATTGTGCAATCGAAAACATTTGATTTCATACAATGTTCATTGTAACCTGTTTAAAACGTATTTTCAAAGATGTGAAAGACACATACTCTGTCATGTCCTCTCTCTTGTAGGGCAGTCCTCGTTTTGGGCTGGTAACTCACCTAAAACATGATTTTAGACCATGTTCAATGAAAACGGACAACACATTCATTTTCACTCATCGAACACAAATAGTGACTCCTGTTCTCTTCTTCAGGTGATGTACATGTTTTTTGTTGCAAATCCCTAAAACCTGTGTTTTTGACCACATTCATTCAAATCTGTTGTCTCCACACATTGGCCGTTACAACTAATCTGCTGGTTGAATTGTGCAATCGAAAAAATGTGATTTTATACAATGTTCATTGTAGCCTGTTTAAAACGTATTTTCAAAGATGTGAAAGACACATACTCTGTCATGTCCTCTCTCTTGTAGGGCAGTCATCGTTTTGGGCTGGTAACTCACCTAAAACATGATTTTAGACCATGTTCAATGAAAACGGACAACACAATTCATTTTCACTCATCGAACACAAATAGTGACTCCTGTTCTCTGCTTCAGGTGCTGTACATGTTTTTTGTTGCAAATCCCTAAAACCTGTGTTTTTGACCACATTCATTCAAATCTGTTGTCTCCACACATTGGCCGTTGCAACTAATCTGCTGGTTGAATTGTGCAATCGAAAAAATTTGATTTTATACAATGTTCATTGTAACCTGTTTAAAACGTATTTTCAAAGATGTGAAAGACACATACTCTGTCATGGCCTCTCTCTTGTAGGGCAGTCATCGTTTTGGGCTGGTAACTCACCTAAAACATGATTTTAGACCATGTTTCAATGAAAACGGACAACACATTCATTTTCACTCATCGAACACAAATAGTGACTCCTGTTCTCTGCTTCAGGTGCTGTACATGTTTTTTGTTGCAAATCCCTAAAACCTGTGTTTTTGACCACATTCATTCAAATCTGTTGTCTCCACACATTGGCCGTTACAACTAATCTGCTGGTTGAATTGTGCAATCGAAAAAAATTTGATTTTATACAATGTTCATTGTAGCCTGTTTAAAACGTATTTTCAAAGATGTGAAAGACACATACTCTGTCATGTCCTCTCTCTTGTAGGGCAGTCATCGTTTTGGGCTGGTAACTCACCTAAAACATGATTTTAGACCATGTTCAATGAAAACGGACAACACATTCATTTTCACTCATCGAACACAAATAGTGACTCCTGTTCTCTTCTTCAGGTGCTGTACATGTTTTTTGTTGCAAATCCCTAAAACCTGTGTTTTTGACCACATTCATTCAAATCTGTTGTCTCCACACATTGGCTGTTACAACTAATCTGCTGGTTGAATTGTGCAATCGAAAAAATGTGATTTTATACAATGTTCATTGTAACCTGTTTAAAACGTATTTTCAAAGATGTGAAAGACACATACTCTGTCATGACCTCTCACTTGTAGGGCAGTCATCGTTTTGGGCTGGTAACTCACCTAAAACATGATTTTAGACCATGTTCAATGAAAATGGACAACACATTCATTTTCACTCATCGAACACAAATAGTGACTCCTGTTCTCTTCTTCAGCTGCTGTACCAGTTTTTTGTTGCAAATCCCTAAAACCTGTGTTTTTGACCACATTCATTCAAATCTGTTGTCTCCACACATTGGCAGTTACAACTAATCTGCTGGTTGAATTGTGCAATCGAAAAAATTTGATTTTATACAATGTTCATTGTAACCTGTTTAAAACGTATTTTCAAAGATGTGAAAGACACATATCTGTCATGTCCTCTCTCTTGTAGGGCAGTCATCGTTTTGGGCTGGTAACTCACCTAAAACATGATTTTAGACCATGTTCAATGAAAACGGACAACACATTCATTTTCACTCATCGAACACAAATAGTGACTCCTGTTCTCTTCTTCAGGTGATGTACATGTTTTTTGTTGCAAATCCCTAAAACCTGTGTTTTTGACCACATTAATTCAAATCTGTTGTCTCCACACATTGGCCGTTACAACTAATCTGCTGGTTGAATTGTGCAATCGAAAAAATTTGATTTTATACAGTGTTCATTGTAACCTGTTTAAAACGTATTTTCAAAGATGTGAAAGACACATAATCTGTCATGTCCTCTCACTTGTAGGGCAGTCCTCGTTTTGGGCTGGTAACTCACCTAAAACATGATTTTAGACCATGTTCAATGAAAACGGACAACACATTCATTTTCACTCATCGAACACAAATAGTGACTCCTCTTCTCTTCTTCAGCTGCTGTACAAGTTTTTTGTTGCAAATCCCTAAAACCTGTGTTTTTGACCACATTAATTCAAATCTGTTGTCTCCACACATTGGCAGTTACAACTAATCTGCTGGTTGAATTGTGCAATCGAAAAAATTTGATTTTATACAATGTTCATTGTAGCCTGTATAAAACGTATTTTCAAAGATGTGAAAGACACATAATCTGTCATGTCCTCTCTCTTGTAGGGCAGTCATCGTTTTGGGCTGGTAACTCACCTAAAACATGATTTTAGACCATGTTCAATGAAAACGGACAACACATTCATTTTCACTCATTGAACACAAATAGTGACTCTTGTTCTCTTCTTCAGGTGCTGTACATGTTTTTTGTTGCAAATCCCTAAAACCTGTGTTTTTGACCACATTAATTCAAATCTGTTGTCTCCACACATTGGCCGTTACAACTAATCTGCTGGTTGAATTGTGCAATCGAAAAAATTTGATTTTATACAGTGTTCATTGTAACCTGTTTAAAACGTATTTTCAAAGATGTGAAAGACACATAATCTGTCATGTCCTCTCTCTTGTAGGGCAGTCATCGTTTTGGGCTGGTAAACTCACCTAAAACATGATTTTAGACCATGTTCAATGAAAACGGACAACACATTCATTTTCACTCATCGAACACAAATAGTGACTCCTGTTCTCTTCTTCAGGTGATGTACATGTTTTTTGTTGCAAATCCCTAAAATCTGTGTTTTTGACCACATTCATTCAAATCTGTTGTCTCCACACATTGGCCGTTACAACTAATCTGCTGGTTGAATTGTGCAATCGAAAACATTTGATTTCATACAATGTTCATTGTAACCTGTCTAAAACGTATTTTCAAAGATGTGAAAGACACATACTCTGTCATGTCCTCTCTCTTGTAGGGCAGTCTTCGTTTTGGGCTGGTAACTCACCTAAAACATGATTTTAGACCATGTTCAATGAAAACGGACAACACATTCATTTTCACTCATCGAACACAAATAGTGACTCCTGTTCTCTTCTTCAGGTGCTGTAGATGTTTTTTGTTGCAAATCCCTAAAACCTGTGTTTTTGACCACATTAATTCAAATCTGTTGTCTCCACACATTGGTCGTTACAACTAATCTGCTGGTTGAATTGTGCAATCGAAAAAAATTGATTTTATACAATGTTCATTGTAACCTGTTTAAAACGTATTTTCAAAGATGTGAAAGACACATACTCTGTCATGTCCTCTCTCTTGTAGGGCAGTCATCGTTTTGGGCTGGTAAACTCACCTAAAACATGATTTTAGACCATGTTCAATGAAAACGGACAACACATTCATTTTCACTCATCGAACACAAATAGTGACTCCTGTTCTCTTCTTCAGGTGATGTACATGTTTTTTGTTGCAAATCCCTAAAACCTGTGTTTTTGACCACATTCATTCAAATCTGTTGTCTCCACACATTGGCCGTTACAACTAATCTGCTGGTTGAATTGTGCAATCGAAAAAATGTGATTTTATACAATGTTCATTGTAACCTGTTTAAAACGTATTTTCAAAGATGTGAAAGACACATACTCTGTCATGACCTCTCACTTGTAGGGCAGTCCTCGTTTTGGGCTGGTAACTCACCTAAAACATGATTTTAGACCATGTTCAATGAAAACGGACAACACATTCATTTTCACTCATCGAACACAAATAGTGACTCCTCTTCTCTTCTTCAGCTGCTGTACCAGTTTTTTGTTGCAAATCCCTAAAACCTGTGTTTTTGACCACATTCATTCAAATCTGTTGTCTCCACACATTGGCCGTTACAACTAATCTGCTGGTTGAATTGTGCAATCGAAAAAATGTGATTTTATACATTGTTCATTGTAGCCTGTTTAAAACGTATTTTCAAAGATGTGAAAGACACATACTCTGTCATGTCCTCTCTCTTGTAGGGCAGTCATCGTTTTGGGCTGGTAACTCACCTAAAACATGATTTTAGACCATGTTCAATGAAAACGGACAACACATTCATTTTCACTCATCGAACACAAATAGTGACTCCTGTTCTCTTCTTCAGGTGATGTACATGTTTTTTGTTGCAAATCCCTAAAACCTGTGTTTTTGACCACATTAATTCAAATCTGTTGTCTCCACACATTGGCCGTTACAACTAATCTGCTGGTTGAATTGTGCAATCGAAAAAATTTGATTTTATACAATGTTCATTGTAACCTGTTTAAAACGTATTTTCAAAGATGTGAAAGACACATACTCTGTCATGTCCTCTCTCTTGTAGGGCAGTCATCGTTTTGGGCTGGTAACTCACCTAAAACATGATTTTAGACCATGTTCAATGAAAACGGACAACACATTCATTTTCACTCATCGAACACAAATAGTGACTCCTCTTCTCTTCTTCAGCTGCTGTACCAGTTTTTTGTTGCAAATCCCTAAAACCTGTGTTTTTGACCACATTCATTCAAATCTGTTGTCTCCACACATTGGCAGTTACAACTAATCTGCTGGTTGAATTGTGCAATCGAAAAAATGTGATTTTATACATTGTTCATTGTAGCCTGTTTAAAACGTATTTTCAAAGATGTGAAAGACACATAATCTGTCATGTCCTCTCTCTTGTAGGGCAGTCATCGTTTTGGGCTGGTAACTCACCTAAAACATGATTTTAGACCATGTTCAATGAAAACGGACAACACATTCATTTTCACTCATTTAACACAAATAGTGACTCCTGTTCTCTTCTTCAGGTGCTGTACATGTTTTTTGTTGCAAATCCCTAAAACCTGTGTTTTTGACCACATTCATTCAAATCTGTTGTCTCCACACATTGGCCGTTACAACTAATCTGCTGGTTGAATTGTGCAATCGAAAACATTTGATTTCATACAATGTTCATTGTAACCTGTCTAAAAAGTATTTTCAAAGATGTGAAAGACACATACTCTGTCATGTCCTCTCTCTTGTAGGGCAGTCTTCGTTTTGGGCTGGTAACTCACCTAAAACATGATTTTAGACCATGTTCAATGAAAACGGACAACACATTCATTTTCACTCATCGAACACAAATAGTGACTCCTGTTCTCTTCTTCAGGTGCTGTAGATGTTTTTTGTTGCAAATCCCTAAAACCTGTGTTTTTGACCACATTAATTCAAATCTGTTGTCTCCACACATTGGCCGTTACAACTAATCTGCTGGTTGAATTGTGCAATCGAAAAAATTTGATTTTATACAATGTTCATTGTAACCTGTTTAAAACGTATTTTCAAAGATGTGAAAGACACATACTCTGTCATGTCCTCTCTCTTGTAGGGCAGTCATCGTTTTGGGCTGGTAAACTCACCTAAAACATGATTTTAGACCATGTTCAATGAAAACGGACAACACATTCATTTTCACTCATCGAACACAAATAGTGACTCCTGTTCTCTTCTTCAGGTGCTGTACATGTTTTTTGTTGCAAATCCCTAAAACCTGTGTTTTTGACCACATTAATTCAAATCTGTTGTCTCCACACATTGGCCGTTACAACTAATCTGCTGGTTGAATTGTGCAATCGAAAAAATGTGATTTTATACAATGTTCATTGTAACCTGTTTAAAACATATTTTCAAAGATGTGAAAGACACATACTCTGTCATGACCTCTGTTACGAACCCCGTGGCTCTAAACATCTAGGGTGGATGGACATGAGACCCGTAACATAAATTCATGTAAATTATAAGTGTGGCATGGAATAGTGAGAACAAATAAGACACAACTACCATGAACTACCGTCAAACACAAAGTGTTTATTTATGAACACACGGTAAGGGTTTGGGGAAAAGGGCTGAGCAGGACCCAAGAAATGAAACAATAGTGTAAAACCCCTAAACTGATCTTGCCTGCCTCAAGAACCGCTAGGCTACTGCTACCATACAAAAATACAGTGGGTGGTCCGCCCAGGTCTAACTGGTGTTTATAGACAGATTTCTTCCCTACGGGTAATGTACGCCCAAGGGCATCTAGCTTAAACTCCCCTTTTCCCAAAAAACACACAAAACTACTAAACAGGGTACTCAGCAATTAAATAAGTACACCGGATACAACAGTATCCACACTCAGGTAAAGAAATATATTCTAATAATGTTACCAATAGGGTAACCAACAACTTAGTGCGTACACAACACACAGGACACCACCGTGTCCATACTCACATATGGCAAAAAGTCTCTCTCTCCCAACAAACACAAGTGACTGGTTTTATATAATGGGATGTGTGATTGAACAAACGAGTAACAGGTGGTGCAATGCACAGGAATGTTCCCTGATTGGTCCAATCAGCAGACACCTCAACGACCACCAATCAGGAACATACAGGACACCTGTGATTAGGGCAGAAGGAGAGAAACACACAAAAACACAGGATACCTGTATCCGTAACACTCCCACCCTTAAAAGAGCAAACCAAAATGGTTTGCGACACACGTACTATCACAACACCCAAATTCACAAATCATCCTGCCGGGATAACAACAAAAAAAACCTAGATCATTACACACGAGACAAAGCATCTGCCAACACATTATCCAACCCCTCTTCGCAGAGGAATGGCCTCTGGGTACCTGGCGGCCACACACATAATTGTCAACATAAACTGGTTACCAGTTTTTGTTTTTGGTAATGGTCCAACACAATCAACCATCACATGTTCGAATGGTTCACCTATGGCCGGTATGGGACAAAGAGGCGCGGGGGAAATAACCTGGTTCGGTTTCCCAACTACTTGACAGGTGTGGCAAGTCCGACAGAACTGAGCCACATCTTGTTTTAAGCCAGGCCAAAAGAAATGTCGCAAAACACGATCATAAGTCTTGGTGACTCCCAGATGTCCGGACCACTGGTGATCATGAGCGAGGGATAAAACATTTTGTCGAAAGGCTGTAGGAATCACTATTTGGTAAACAGCATTCCAATCTCTGCCAGCGTCAACATGGGATGTCCATTTACGCATGAGGAGATTACCCTCAATGAAGTATGCCATGTTTTTCTTCTTTAGCTCGTCCTCTGAGACAACACTAGAAAAACATTTAGCCAGGCTAATGTCAACCTGTTGGTTAGCGATCAGCTGCTCACGAGTAACTGGTAACTGTATTGCCTCAGCAACAAGTTCCACATCCTTCTTCCTTTCTCTGGGCTGTTGGTCAGACTGCACCAGCTTACCAGAGGTAGCACCCGAACTATCCTCTGGGTCACACTCTCTGAATAGAATCGTGTCTGACAAATCTACCACTTCACCCACTTGTCGTGCTTGAGCACGTGTGACAGCACAAGCGGGGAACACATCTGGATAACCCTGTGCCAGCTCCTCGGAGAGAGACTGGTCACTTTTATCCAATACCTCCAATATGGGTATTACCTTTCCTCCGGCAATATCGTTGCCCATTATAAATGTCACACCTTTTACTGGCAACCTAGGACGTACGCCAACTCTGAACAATCCACTGACTAATTCAGAGTGTACGTTCACAAAGTGCAATGGCACTGGGACGAAACCCATTTCAATTCCTTGTACTAACACACTGGAACCACAATATGTATTACTGGACAAGGGCAACACATCAGCTAGTATGAACGACTGCGCCGCACCAGTATCTCTGAGGATTCTAACTGGACGCTGAGACGCTTCATCATCTGATATAGAAACAAACCCCTCAAAATGAACGGTTCATAACTGTGATCTGGGACAGGGACTTTCAAACCACATTCACTATGAGGCTTCTGTCTTGATTCTGGCCTTACAACCGTACGAATCAGCCCAACACCCGTTGGCGGCCTGGCGTGCTGAGTCATCCCCGGCTTGCGTTTAAGCAAAAAGCAATCACTAACCAAATGTCCCACCTTATGACAATAGAAACAGTGACGCACATCTTTTGGGCGTGCTGGATGTACTGCTGGTCGACTAGGACTAAAAGTTAGCAACTCCGCAGCCCTGCTCTCCGTGCGAGCCGAAAACACGCTCTTATGCGTCAACACAAACTTCGTCTGCCAATACAGACGCTTCCGACAGTGAGGATACTTTCTGTTCGTTCAGATAAACTACAATGCGTTCGTTAAGCAATTTTTAAACTCTTCTAACAAGATTAACTCCCGTAGAGAGTTAAAATCAGTTACCTTACTTGCACTGTGCCATTTGTCAAACAGATTTCCTTTGTCTCTAGCAAACTCCACATAAGTCTGAGTAGGAGACTTTTTATGAGACCTAAATCTCTGTCGATATGCCTCAGGAACAAGCTCATAGGCACGAAGAACAGTAGCTTTGACCACTTCATAATTCAAACTGTCTTCAAGAGGTAGCGCTGCCAGAACCTCTTGGGCTTTACCTGTTAGCTTACACTGAAGTAATAGGCACCATACCTCGTCGGGCCATTTCAATGCTACCGCTATACGCTCAAACACACTGAAATAGGAATCAACCTCTGACTCCCTAAACACAGGTACCAAGGTGATCTGTCTACTAATATCAAATGTAGCAGACGACACCGCTGGTGAGGCTGGCTCACTAGCAGGCATAGTATGAGCAGAGACTAACCTCGCTGTTTCTGCCTCTAGTTCCATTTTACGCATCTCCAGTTCCATCTTACGCGTCTCCAGTTCTTGATCAAGCCTACGCGTCTCCAGTTCCATCTTACGCGTCTCCTGTTCTGCCTCTAGCTCCATTTTACGCATCTCCAGCTTGTCTTGCCTGATTTGTGCCCGCTCTTCCGCCTCCATTTGGAGCCGTGTCGAGCGGACATCCATCCTGGCATCACTGTCAGTCAGTGGGGAGAGTGGGTCATAACGGGGCAATGTGGCTGGAGCCTTAGTCTCGTCCTCAGACACTGATGGGCTTACAGGCGTAGCAACCACATCCCCTACAGGAGCAGCAGACTCAGGCGGCGGTAACTCAAGCACTCGCTTGTTTAACAATATCGCTAGCACTACTTCCCTAACTTCTGCTTTCACTAAACCCCTCGGTATGGGTACAGAAAAGTGGTCAGCCAAAGCCTGTAGATCCACTCTACGACAATTCTCAAAAATCTCCCACGTAGGGTTTTCCAAAAATGCCTCCAACTCAAAAGTAGCCATCCTACTAGCAACACGAGCCGTCGACTACTGAACACACACAAAAAAACAGGTAGTAACAGCTGCCAAGCTCAACACTGAACCAGACACTAACTAATTTACATGAGTAGCATGGGATAGATAGGATCCCAGACGAGCCCCCCACTTTATGTTACTCGAACCCCGTGGCTCTAAACATCTAGGGTGGATGGACATGAGACCCGTAACATAAATTCATGTAAATTATAAGTGTGGCATGGAATAGTGAGAACAAATAAGACACAACTACCATGAACTACCGTCAAACACAAAGTGTTTATTTATGAACACACGGTAAGGGTTTGGGAAAAAGGGCTGAGCAGGACCCAAGAAATGAAACAATAGTGTAAAACCCCCTAAACTGATCTTGCCTGCCTCAAGAACCGCTAGGCTACTGCTACCATACAAAAATACAGTGGGTGGTCCGCTCAGGTCTAACTGGTGTTTATAGACAGATTTCTTCCTACGGGTAATGTACGCCCAAGGGCATCTAGCTTAAACTCCCCTTTTCCCAAAAAACACACAAAACTACTAAACAGGGTACTCAGCAATTAAATAAGTACACCGGATACAACAGTATCCACACTCAGGTAAAGAAATATATTCTAATAATGTTACCAATAGGGTAACCAACAACTTAGTGCGTACACAACACACAGGACACCACCGTGTCCATACTCACATATGGCAAAAAGTCTCTCTCTCCCAACAAACACAAGTGACTGGTTTTATATAATGGGATGTGTGATTGAACAAACGAGTAACAGGTGGTGCAATGCACAGGAATGTTCCCTGATTGGTCCAATCAGCAGACACCTCAACGACCACCAATCAGGAACATACAGGACACCTGTGATTAGGGCAGAAGGAGAGAAACACACAAAAACACAGGATACCTGTATCCGTAACAACCTCTCACTTGTAGGGCAGTCATCGTTTTGGGCTGGTAACTCACCTAAAACATGATTTTAAGACCATGTTCAATGAAAACGGACAACACATTCAGTTTCACTCATCGAACACAAATAGTGACTCCTGTTCTCTGCTTCAGGTGATGTACATGTTTTTTGTTGCAAATCCCTAAAACCTGTGTTTTTGACCACATTCATTCAAATCTGTTGTCTCCACACATTGGCTGTTACAACTAATCTGCTGGTTGAATTGTGCAATCGAAAAAATGTGATTTTATACAATGTTCATTGTAACCTGTTTAAAACATATTTTCAAAGATGTGAAAGACACATACTCTGTCATGACCTCTCACTTGTAGGGCAGTCCTCGTTTTGGGCTGGTAACTCACCTAAAACATGATTTTAGACCATGTTCAATGAAAATGGACAACACATTCATTTTCACTCATCGAACACAAATAGTGACTCCTCTTCTTCTTCAGCTGCTGTACCAGTTTTTTGTTGCAAATCCCTAAAACCTGTGTTTTTGACCACATTCATTCAAATCTGTTGTCTCCACACATTGGCAGTTACAACTAATCTGCTGGTTGAATTGTGCAATCGAAAAAATGTGATTTTATACATTGTTCATTGTAGCCTGTTTAAAACGTATTTTCAAAGATGTGAAAGACACATAATCTGTCATGTCCTCTCTCTTGTAGGGCAGTCATCGTTTTGGGCTGGTAACTCACCTAAAACATGATTTTAGACCATGTTCAATGAAAACGGACAACACATTCATTTTCACTCATCGAACACAAATAGTGACTCCTGTTCTCTTCTTCAGGTGATGTACATGTTTTTTGTTGCAAATCCCTAAAACCTGTGTTTTTGACCACATTCATTCAAATCTGTTGTCTCCACACATTGGCTGTTACAACTAGTCTGCTGGTTGAATTGTGCAATCGAAAAATTTGATTTTATACAATGTTCATTGTAACCTGTTTAAAACATATTTTCAAAGATGTGAAAGACACATACTCTGTCATGACCTCTCACTTGTAGGGCAGTCATCGTTTTGGGCTGGTAACTCACCTAAAACATGATTTTAAGACCATGTTCAATGAAAACGGACAACACATTCATTTTCACTCATCGAACACAAATAGTGACTCCTGTTCTCTGCTTCAGGTGATGTACATGTTTTTTGTTGCAAATCCCTAAAACCTGTGTTTTTGACCACATTCATTCAAATCTGTTGTCTCCACACATTGGCTGTTACAACTAATCTGCTGGTTGAATTGTGCAATCGAAAAAATGTGATTTTATACAATGTTCATTGTAACCTGTTTAAAACATATTTTCAAAGATGTGAAAGACACATACTCTGTCATGACCTCTCACTTGTAGGGCAGTCCTCGTTTTGGGCTGGTAACTCACCTAAAACATGATTTTAGACCATGTTCAATGAAAATGGACAACACATTCATTTTCACTCATCGAACACAAATAGTGACTCCTCTTCTCTTCTTCAGCTGCTGTACCAGTTTTTTGTTGCAAATCCCTAAAACCTGTGTTTTTGACCACATTCATTCAAATCTGTTGTCTCCACACATTGGCCGTTACAACTAATCTGCTGGTTGAATTGTGCAATCGAAAACATTTGATTTCATACAATGTTCATTGTAACCTGTTTAAAACGTATTTTCAAAGATGTGAAAGACACATACTCTGTCATGTCCTCTCTCTTGTAGGGCAGTCCTCGTTTTGGGCTGGTAACTCACCTAAAACATGATTTTAGACCATGTTCAATGAAAACGGACAACACATTCATTTTCACTCATCGAACACAAATAGTGACTCCTGTTCTCTGCTTCAGGTGATGTACATGTTTTTTGTTGCAAATCCCTAAAACCTGTGTTTTTGACCACATTCATTCAAATCTGTTGTCTCCACACATTGGCTGTTACAACTAATCTGCTGGTTGAATTGTGCAATCGAAAAAATGTGATTTT
>NW_025535601.1:5000-20000 GCF_020615455.1 Coregonus clupeaformis
TGTATGTTATAATATATAATTAGATTATAGCTGAAACCTGGACTGTTTAAACTACATCATCAGTGTGTATGTTATAATATATAATTAGATTATAGCTGAAACCTGGACTGTTTAAACTACATCATCAGTGTGTATGTTATAATATATTATTAGATTATAGCTGAAACCTGGACTGTTTAAACTACATCATCAGTGTGTATGTTATAATATATAATTAGATTATAGCTGAAACCTGGACTGTTTAAACTACATCATCAGTGTGTACGTTATAATATATAATTAGATTATAGCTGAAACCTGGACTGTTTAAACTACATCATCAGTGTGTACGTTATAATATATAATTAGATTATAGCTGAAACCTGGACTGTTTAAACTACATCATCAGTGTGTATGTTATAATACATTATTAGATTATAGCTGAAACCTGGACTGTTTAAACTACATCATCAGTGTGTATGTTATAATACATTATTAGATTATAGCTGAAACCTGGACTGTTTAAACTACATCATCAGTGTGTATGTTATAATATATAATTAGATTATAGCTGAAACCTGGACTGTTTAAACTACATCATCAGTGTGCATGTTATAATATATAATTAGATTATAGCTGAAACCTGGACTGTTTAAACTACATCATCAGTGTGCATGTTATAATATATTATTAGATTATAGCTGAAACCTGGACTGTTTAAACTACATCATCAGTGTGTATGTTATAATATATAATTAGATTATAGCTGAAACCTGGACTGTTTAAACTACATCATCAGTGTGTATGTTATAATATATAATTAGATTATAGCTGAAACCTGGACTGTTTAAACTACATCATCAGTGTGTATGTTATAATATATAATTAGATTATAGCTGAAACCTGGACTGTTTAAACTACATCATCAGTGTGTATGTTATAATATATTATTAGATTATAGCTGAAACCTGGACTGTTTAAACTACATCATCAGTGTGTACGTTATAATATATAATTAGATTATAGCTGAAACCTGGACTGTTTAAACTACATCATCAGTGTGTACGTTATAATATATAATTAGATTATAGCTGAAACCTGGACTGTTTAAACTACATCATCAGTGTGTATGTTATAATACATTATTAGATTATAGCTGAAACCTGGACTGTTTAAACTACATCATCAGTGTGTATGTTATAATACATTATTAGATTATAGCTGAAACCTGGACTGTTTAAACTACATCATCAGTGTGTATGTTATAATATATAATTAGATTATAGCTGAAACCTGGACTGTTTAAACTACATCATCAGTGTGCATGTTATAATATATAATTAGATTATAGCTGAAACCTGGACTGTTTAAACTACATCATCAGTGTGCATGTTATAATATATTATTAGATTATAGCTGAAACCTGGACTGTTTAAACTACATCATCAGTGTGTATGTTATAATATATAATTAGATTATAGCTGAAACCTGGACTGTTTAAACTACATCATCAGTGTGTATGTTATAATATATAATTAGATTATAGCTGAAACCTGGACTGTTTAAACTACATCATCAGTGTGTATGTTATAATATATAATTAGATTATAGCTGAAACCTGGACTGTTTAAACTACATCATCAGTGTGTATGTTATAATATATAATTAGATTATAGCTGAAACCTGGACTGTTTAAACTACATCATCAGTGTGTATGTTATAATATATAATTAGATTATAGCTGAAACCTGGACTGTTTAAACTACATCATCAGTGTGTACGTTATAATATATAATTAGATTATAGCTGGAAACCTGGACTGTTTAAACTACATCATCAGTGTGTACGTTATAATATATAATTAGATTATAGCTGAAACCTGGACTGTTTAAACTACATCATCAGTGTGTACGTTATAATATATAATTAGATTATAGCTGAAACCTGGACTGTTTAAACTACATCATCAGTGTGTATGTTATAATACATTATTAGATTATAGCTGAAACCTGGACTGTTTAAACTACATCATCAGTGTGTATGTTATAATACATTATTAGATTATAGCTGAAACCTGGACTGTTTAAACTACATCATCAGTGTGTATGTTATAATATATAATTAGATTATAGCTGAAACCTGGACTGTTTAAACTACATCATCAGTGTGTATGTTATAATATATAATTAGATTATAGTTGAAACCTGGACTGTTTAAACTACATCATCAAAAGTGTGCATGTTATAATAAATAATTAGATTATAGCTGAAACCTGGACTGTTTAAACTACATCATCAGTGTGCATGTTATAATATATTATTAGATTATAGCTGAAACCTGGACTGTTTAAACTACATCATCAGTGTGTATGTTATAATATATAATTAGATTATAGCTGAAACCTGGACTGTTTAAACTACATCATCAGTGTGTATGTTATAATATATAATTAGATTATAGCTGAAACCTGGACTGTTTAAACTACATCATCAGTGTGTATGTTATAATATATAATTAGATTATAGCTGAAACCTGGACTGTTTAAACTACATCATCAGTGTGTATGTTATAATATATAATTAGATTATAGCTGAAACCTGGACTGTTTAAACTACATCATCAGTGTGTACGTTATAATATATAATTAGATTATAGCTGAAACCTGGACTGTTTAAACTACATCATCAGTGTGTACGTTATAATATATAATTAGATTATAGCTGAAACCTGGACTGTTTAAACTACATCATCAGTGTGTACGTTATAATATATAATTAGATTATAGCTGAAACCTGGACTGTTTAAACTACATCATCAGTGTGTATGTTATAATATATTATTAGATTATAGCTGAAACCTGGACTGTTTAAACTACATCATCAGTGTGTGCGTTATAATATATTATTAGATTATAGCTGAAACCTGGACTGTTTAAACTACATCATCAGTGTGTATGTTATAATATATAATTAGATTATAGCTGAAACCTGGACTGTTTAAACTCCATCATCAGTGTGTATGTTATAATATATAATTAGATTATAGCTGAAACCTGGACTGTTTAAACTCCATCATCAGTGTGTATGTTATAATATATAATTAGATTATAGCTGAAACCTGGACTGTTTAAACTCCATCATCAGTGTGTATGTTATAATATATAATTAGATTATAGCTGAAACCTGGACTGTTTAAACTACATCATCAGTGTGTATGTTATAATATATAATTAGATTATAGCTGAAACCTGGACTGTTTAAACTACATCATCAGTGTGTATGTTATAATATATAATTAGATTATAGCTGAAACCTGGACTGTTTAAACTACATCATCAGTGTGTATGTTATAATATATAATTAGATTATAGCTGAAACCTGGACTGTTTAAACTACATCATCAGTGTGTTATAATATAAACCCGACAGTAAACTGTTTACAGTGTATTCGGAAAGTATTCAGACCCCTTGACGTTTTCCACATTTTGTTACGTTACAGCCTTATTCTAAAATTGATTAAATTGTTTTTTGCCCCTCATCAATCTACACTCAATACCCCGTAATGACAAAGCAAAAACAGGTTTTTCGAATTTTTTGCACATTTATTAAAAATAAAAAACTGAAATATCACATTTACAGAAGTATTCAGACCCTTTACTCAGTACATTGTTGAAGCACCTTTGGCAGCGATTACAGCCTGGAGTCTTCTTGTGTATGACGCTACAAGCTTGGCACACCTGTATTTGAGGAGTTTCTCCCATTCTTCTCTGCAGATCCTCTCAAGCTCTGTCAGGTTGGATGGGGAGCGTCACTGCACAGCTATTTTCAGGTCTCTCCAGTGATGTTCGATTGGGTTCAAGTCTGGGAGCTGGCTGGGCCACTCAAGGACATTCAGAGACTTGTCCCGAAGCCACTCCTGCGTTGTCTTGGCTATGTGCTTAGGGTCGTTGTCCTGTTGGAAGGTGAACCTTCGCCCCAGTCTGAGGTCCTGAGCGCTCTGGAGCAGGTTTTCATCAAGGATCTCTCTGGACTTTGCTCCTTTAATCTTTCCCTCGATCCTGACAAGACTCCCAGTCCCTGCCGCTGAAAAACATCCCCACAGCACGATGCTGCCACCACCATGCTTCACCGTAGGGATGGTGCCAGGTTTCCTCCAGACATGACGCTTGACATTCAGACCAAAGAGTTCAATCTTGGTTTCATCAGACCAGAGAATCTTGTTTCTCATGGTCTGAGAGTCCTTTAGGTGACTTTTGGCAAACTCCAAGCGGGCTGTCATGTGCCTTTTACTGAGGAGTGGCTTCCGTCTGGCCACTCTACCGTAAAGGCCTGATTGGTGGAGGGCTGCAGAGATGGTTGTCCTTCTGGAAGGTTCTCCCATCTCCACAGAGGAACTCTGGAGCTCTGTCAGAGTGACCATCGGGTTCTTGGTCACCTCCCTGACCAAGGCCCTTCTCCCCCGATTGCTCAGTTTGGCCAGGAGGCCAGCTCTAGGAAGAGTCTTGGTGGTTCCAAACTTCTTCAATTTAAGAATGATGGAGGCCACTGTGTTATTGGGGACCTTCAATGCTGCAGAAATGTTTTGGGACTCTTCCCGAGATCTGCGCCTCAACACAATCCTGTCTCGGAGCTCTACGGACAATTCCTTCGACCTCTTGGCTTGGTTTTTGCTCTGACATGCACTGTCAACTGTGGGACCTTATATAGACAGGTGTGTGCTTTTCCAAATCATGTCCAATTAATTGAATTTACCACAGGTGGACTCCAATCAAGTTGTAGAAACATCTCAAGGACGACCAATGGAAACAACATGCACCTGAGCTCAATTTCGAGTCTCATAGCAAAGAGTCTGAATACTTATGTAAATAAGGTATTTCTGTTTTATTTTATTTGATAAATTAGCCAAATGTTCTACAAATCTGTTTTCACTTTGTCATTATGGGGTATTGTGTGTAGATTGATGAGATGTTTTATTTATTTAATCCATTTTAGAATAAGGCTGTAACGTAACAATGTGGAAAAAGTCAAGGGGTCTGAATACTTTTCCGAATGCATTGTATGTACAGGTAATTCAATGCCACATCATATTTAAATGCACATACAATATGACATTGGTGTAACGATCCCGGCAGTCTGAGTCGGGTCCTGTCTGTGGACTAGTTTTTCTGTTCGTGATCTCCAGTTTCCCGAGGGTTCTGGAACGCTCCGGGGAGCTCTCTTGATTTCCGCACCTGCATCCCATCAGCAATCTGCACACCTGGTCCTGATCATCACCCTTCTTAGGCTCTGGCCTAACATCCATTCCCTGCCGGATCGTTAGCCATTAACAGTATGTTTTGCCAGCGTATCAGCCTCAGAGTACTAGCGTTAGTTTTGTTGTTTTTTGCATCTTGTTGACCTGCCTTGTACTTACCTCCGTTTGTTCTGTCTACAGTCATTCTCCCGGAACCTTCACCCAACCCCTGCCGTGCCATCAGTTCATCTGCTACTTCACCACCACCTACTCATCTCCGCCACCCGCTCCGTCTACTGGACTATTCTGCATCTTTTCCCTGTAAATAAACACTCTCATTCGTTCAACTCACCTTGTCCTGGTCTGCTTCTGGGTTCGGTCTTAGAGAACCGTGACAGAACGATCCGGCCATTAATGAACCCAGCGGACCTGGACTCTGTTCGCCATGCCATTACCCATCAGGAGAAGATGTTGGGCCATCATAGCACGGTACTACAGGAGATCGCGTTGTCAGTTCGGAACCTTTCTACCGGTCTGACGGAGGTCCAGAACCAACGCAAGTCTCCGGTGGAGGATCCACTACCCGGTTTCACCCATCTCGCCTGCCGCTTCTGGAGCTGTGTCCTTCCGTGAGCCCAAGGTTCCGACGCCGGATAAGTATGAGGGGGAGCTGGGAAGATGCCGTTCCTTCCTTATGCAGTGTGGATTAGTGTTCGATCTACAGCCCTACTCTTATGCCACAGACAAGGCTAGGATAGCCTTTGTGATTGAGTTGCTGCGTGGTCGAGCGCTGGAGTGGGCTTCAGCCGTTTGGGAACGACAGGATCCCTGCATGGCGTCATACCAGGGGTTCACGGCCGAGATGAGGAAGCTCTTCGACCATTCCGTCCGAGGGAGGGACGCAGCTAGGCGCCTGTTTTCGCTTCGCCAAGGAACTGCAGCGTGGCCGACTTCGTGATCGAGTTCAAGACGTTGGCTGTGGAGAGTGGGTGGAATGAGGAGTCTCTGCAAGCGGCCTTTTACCAGGGTCTGTCGGAGCAGCTCAAGGATGAGTTGATCTCCTATCCGGAGCCTAGTGACCTGGACAGCTTGGTAGCCTTGTCTATTCGGGTGGATAATCGAGTCCGAGAGCGAAGGAGGGAGAAGCAATGGGGTCCGTCCAATCGATCAGCTTCTCAGTTCCCAGTCGGGTCGGGTGGTGGACCAGAACACGTCGATCCCGTCGATCCTTCTCCACCACAAAGGATTATTGGAGAGGTTCTCTCTCCCGATTCTGAACCCATGCAAGTGGGGCGGCACGGGTTAACCAAGGAGGAGCGTCAACATAGACGTAAGACCAACTGTTGCCTCTACTGTGGTAGCTCGGGACATTACATCTCCACTTGTTCCCGGCGGTCGTCAAACTGCCCGGCTCGCTAAAGTTGGGAGGACTTTTAGCGAGCCAGTTTCAACCTCTCAGTACCTCTGTCAGACCCCGTTTCCCGGCTACCCTTGTGAACAGGAATCAGAGCTTAGCGATTAATGCTTTTGTCGATTCAGGTGCCGATGGAAGCTTTCTTGATGCCGAGTTGGTGGAACAGCTGGGGCTTTCCAAGGAGCAATTGCCGGAAGCCATTGAAGCGACCACTCTGAACGGCAGTAGTCTGGCACGTATCACGATGAGGACTGAACCGGTTAAGATGCTGTTGTCGGGGAATCATTCGGAGATGATTTCATTCTTCATTCTGCCGTCTTCCCATGTTCCTCTAGTCCTTGGATACCCCTGGCTGAAGGAACACAATCCCACGTTCGATTGGGTGACGGGCAAGGTAACGAGTTGGAGCCTTGATTGTCATGCTAACTGTCTCAAGACTGCCTGTCCCCATTCGGTTCCCAGTCAGGTGATTGAGGCTAAACCCCCAGATTTGTCCCTGGTTCCCGAGACATATCACGATTTGGGGAAGTGTTCAGTAAGCAGAAGGCTCTGTCACTCCCTCCCCACCCGACCATATGATTGTGCCATCAACCTGTTCCCTGGAGCTGTCTACCCCAAGGGAAGGTTATACAGTATCTCCCGCCCTGAACGTGAGGCTTTGGAGACCTACATCAAGGAGTCCCTAGCTGCTGGTCTCGTTCGTCCCTCGTCATCACCCCTGGGGGCAGGATTCTTCTTTGTGGGTAAGAAGGATGGCTCTCTTCGACCGTGTATTGATTATCGGGGGTTGAATGACATCACGGTCAAGAACAAGTATCCCCTGCCCTTGATGAGTTCTGCCTTCGACTCCTTACAGGGTGCTACGGTGTTCACCAAGCTAGACCTACGCAATGCGTATCACATGGTCCGGATCAGAGAGGGAGACGAGTGGTTGACGGGGTTTCAATACACCGATGGGTCACTTCGAGTATCAGGTGATGCCGTTTGGACTGACCAATGCTCCAGCGGTATTCCAGAGTATGGTGAACGACGTCCTGAGAGATATGATCGGTCTCTTTGTGTTTGTTTACCTGGATGACATTCTGATCTTCTCGAAGGAACCTTCCGACCACGTCCAGCATGTCCGGCAGGTTCTGCAGCGATTGTTGGAGAATCGCCTGTTCGTGAAGGCCGAGAAGTGCGAGTTTCACGCCCACACGACATCCTTTCTCGGGTACATCATCTCCAGGGGAGAGATTAGGATGGACCAGGAGAAGGTTAGAGCGGTTCTGGAATGGGCCCAGCCCCGGTACGAGATTGCAGCTCCAGAGATTTTTGGGGTTTGCGAATTTCTACCGCAGATTCATCCGGGATTACAGCCGTGTGGCCGCTCCGTTAACGGCCTTGACTTCCAGTATCAGGAGCTTCAAGTGGAATCCGGAGGCGGATCGAGCGTTTCTGGATTTGAAGAGGCGATTCACCAACGCACCGATTCTCTCTCAACCGGACACGGCCCGTCAGTTCGTCGTTGAAGTGGACGCGTCTGATGTGGGGAGTTGGCGCCATCCTGTCGCAGCGATGCTCCACGGACAGTAAACTCCATCCCTGCGCCTACTACTCTCGTCGCCTTTCGCCTGCGGAGAGGAATTACGATGTGGGTAACCGGGAGCTTCTCGCGGTGAGACTTGCCTTGGAGGAGTGGCGCCACTGGTTGGAGGGGGCGGAGCAGCCGTTTATTGTCTGGACTGACCACAAGAATCTTGCTTACGTGCAATCGGCTAGACGTCTCAACTCCCGTCAGGCCAGGTGGTCGTTGTTTTTCGGACGATTCAATTTTTCCCTGACGTTCCGACCTGGATCTAAGAACGGCAAGGCGGACGCCTTGTCTCGGATGTTCTCCAAGACGGAGGAGAGTGGGTCCAAGACCGAGACAATTCTCCCCCGGAACTGCGTCGTGGGAGCTGTTAGGTGGAAGATTGAGGAGGAGGTGATGGCGGCTCTTCGGACGCAGCCCGGTCCCGGTAACGGTCCATCCGGTCGGTTGTTTGTGCCTGAGTCGGTTCGTCCTGCGGTCCTCAAATGGTCCCACGCCAGCAAGATGGCTTGTCACCCTGGCGTGGCTCGGACGATGGCGTTTCTTCGCAGACGTTTTTGGTGGCCTGCCATGGCCGAGGATACTCGGGGTTATGTTGCTGCCTGTCCAGTGTGTGCGCAGAATAAGAGTACCAATCGGCCCAGCTCTGGACTACTTCACCCCCTTCCTATTCCCCGGCGACCATGGTCGCATCTGGCCCCTGGACTTTGTCACTGGGTTGCCCGCTTCTGAGGGGAACACGGTCGTTCTGACTATCGTGGACAGATTCAGCAAGTTCGCCCACTTTGTGCCTATTGCCAAGCTTCCCTCTGCCTCGGAGACGTCCGAGATCCTGGTTAGGGAGGTTTTCAGGGTCCACGGGTTGCCCAGTGATATCGTTTTCCGACCGTGGCCCTCAGTTTACCTCTGCTGTCTGGAAGTCCTTCTGTTTGGCCATTGGAGCTACAGTCAGTCTCACATCTGGTTTTCACCCCCAATCTAATGGTCAGGCGGAGAGAGCCAACCAGAAGATGGAATCCACGCTACGCTGCCTGGCCTCTTCCAACCCCACCTCCTGGGTCTCTCAGTTGCCTTGGGTTGAGTATGCCCACAATACTCTCCCTACATCTGCCACTGGGATGTCTCCCTTCCAGTGCCTGTATGGCTACCAACCTCCCTTGTTCCCTTCTCAGGAGAAGGAGCTCTCAGTGCCTTCTGTTCAGGCCCATATTCAGTCGTTGCCACCGGACCTGGCATCGGGCCAGAAAGGCACTCCTTAGAGTTTCGGACCGGTATCAGCTCCAGGCGAATCGTCGCCGGATCCCCGCTCCCACCTACACCATCGGAGATAGGGTCTGGTTGGCTACACGGGATCTTCCTTTACGGACTGAGTCTAGGAAGTTGTTACCAAGTTCATTGGTCCGTTTGTGGTGGAGAAGGTGATCAATCCGGTGGCAGTTCGACTCAAACTCCCGAGGACGCTCAGAGTCCATCCCACCTTTCATGTCTCCTGCCTCAAGCCTGTTTTCCTCAGTCCTCTGTTGCCTCCTCCGCCTCCTCCTCCTCCTCCTCGGATGATCGGAGGTGGTCCTGCCTACACGGTGCGACGCATCATGGATTCCAGACGGCGGGGCCGGGGTTTCCAGTATCTCGTGGACTGGGAGGGGTATGGTCCTGAAGAGAGGAGTTGGATTCCGCGGCGACAGGTCCTAGATGCTGACCTCATCAGTGACTTCTACCGCCTCCATCCTGGCGCTCCGGGGGAGTCCGCCCGGTGGCGTTCGTCGGAGGGGGGTACTGTAACGATCCCGGCAGTCTGAGTCGGGTCCTGTCTGTGGACTAGTTTTTCTGTTCGTGATCTCCAGTTTCCCGAGGGTTCTGGAACGCTCCGGGGAGCTCTCTTGATTTCCGCACCTGCATCCCATCAGCAATCTGCACACCTGGTCCTGATCATCACCCTTCTTAGGCTCTGGCCTAACATCCATTCCCTGCCGGATCGTTAGCCATTAACAGTATGTTTTGCCAGCGTATCAGCCTCAGAGTACTAGCGTTAGTTTTGTTGTTTTTTGCATCTTGTTGACCTGCCTTGTACTTACCTCCGTTTGTTCTGTCTACAGTCATTCTCCCGGAACCTTCACCCAACCCCTGCCGTGCCATCAGTTCATCTGCTACTTCACCACCACCTACTCATCTCCGCCACCCGCTCCGTCTACTGGACTATTCTGCATCTTTTCCCTGTAAATAAACACTCTCATTCGTTCAACTCACCTTGTCCTGGTCTGCTTCTGGGTTCGGTCTTAGAGAACCGTGACAATTGGAATGTTCAGGTAATGGCTATCGGTTCTAGAATGTTCAGGTCATTCTGTCTGTCAGTTCTAGAATGTATATCTATGTAAAATAAACAGACAGCGATATGATTAGATTACAGCGAGAGAGAAAGAGAGAGAGAGAGAGAGAGAGAGAGAGAGAGAGAGAGAGAGAGAGAGAGAGAGAGAGAGAGAGAGAGAGAGAGAGAGAGAGAGGGGAGAGAGAGAGAGAGAGAGAGAGAGAGAGAGAGAGGAGGGAGGGAGAGAGAGAGAGAGAGAGAGAGAGAGAGAGAGAGAGAGAGAGAGAGAGAAGGTGTGTGTGCATGTAAAACTATATGTATTTGTCTTCTAGACAGACAGACAGACAGACAGACAGACAGACAGACAGACAGACAGACAGACAGACAGACAGACATATGTAGAACTTGTGTTCTTAACCATTTTGCAGACATTTAGCAGACACACATATCCTCCCCCTTTCTCCCCCTCCTCCCCCTCTCTCCTAAATTGGTCTTGTTCCCTGTAGGGTGTCCCCTCACCCCTCTACCTACAGGAGGGGGAGGTGGGGAGGAGGAGGTGGGGGGGGGTTCATTAAAAGAGGCTCCCGCTGAGGTGGGTGGGGGGGACGCAGGAAAGGCAGGAACTCAGGAGTGTGTCCTGCTGCTTCGCTAGGAAAGGGGAACATGCCACACACACACACACTCACTATCTCCCTCAAACAGACACAGACACAAAAAATCTAAAACCTGGGTAGGCCCAGTGTATGTGTGTGTGTCCGGGGTGGCAAAGCAGTAAACTAATTATCTTGTTTAAATCCCTTTGGGACTCCCTAATCCTATTAACTATAAGAATGTATCAATGGAGAGAGAGAGAGAGAGAGAGAGAGAGAGGATAGAGTGAGGGATGGAGGGAGGGAGAGATGGAGGGAGGGAGGGAGGGAGGGGGGAGACCCTTGAGTTAATTGGGAGGCCATAGCTGGTGAGTATCCCCCCTCCTCCTCCTCCTCCTCCTCCTCTCCTCTTCTTCTCCCAAGATCACACTCCTCTGTTCCCCCTGAAAGAAAGGACTAAAGAGCAGCAGAGAAGAGGAGAGGGGTTAGAGAGAGAAGAGAAAAGAGAGAAAGGAAGGAGGAGAGATCCGGACCAAGATGACAGACAGGTCACCATCTCAGAATGGAGGAAACTATCAACTTGAACCCCGAAGCCATTTGAAACCTGATGTTAGAGTATAAGAATGTTGCCAAAGACTTTGTGTTTCTCCCTTTCCCAGTTCTCTAACTATCCCTCTCCTCTCCTCTCCTCTCCTCTCCTCTCCTCTCTCTCCTCCTCTCCTCTCCTCTCCCTCTCTCTCTCCTCTCCTCTCCTCTCCTCTCCTCTCCTCCTCTCCTCTCCTCTCCCTCCCTCCCCTCCCCCTCCCCTCCCCTCCCCTCTCCCTCTCCTCTCCTCTCCTCTCCTCTCCTCTCCTCTCCCTCTCCTCTCCCTCTCCTCTCCTCTCCTCTCCTCTCCTCTCCTCTCCTCTCCTCTCCTCTCCTCTCCTCTCCTCTCCTCTCCTCTCCCCTCCCCTCTCCTCTCCTCTCCTCTCCTCTCCTCTCCTCTCCTGTTCTAATACTTGTCATCCATCAAACAGACAGTATTATTTGTATTCTGATAGCAGGATGTTCCACACTGCGGAGCAGAGCTGCCCTATCTGTAAGCAAGATGGCGCTGACAGATAGGGCAGCTTCTGCTTCTAGCTCCTAAAAGCAACTTTGCAGTATTTTTGTTGTGTGTTATTTGTTACATTACTAGCCCAGACATGTTTTTGTGTGTTATTACATATAGTCGGAAAGCCGGGAAACCATCCACCGCTTCCGAGTATATAACTCGCTAATGTTCAGTCTCTGGATAATAAAGTAGACGAGCTCAGGGCGAGGATCTCCTTCCGGAGAGACATCAGGGATGTGGTGTATGTTTCATGATTAACTACTCACGGTGTGATTGTGATAACATACAGAAAACTCAAGTCCTTTTGTTCACCCGACCTAGAATACCTCACAATTCAAATGCCGACCATATTACCGCCCAAGATAATTCTCTTCGGTTATAGTCACGGCCGTGTTTATTCCCCCCTCAAGCCGATACCACGACGGCCCTCAAAGAACTACACTGGACTTTATGCAAAATGGAAACCACATGTCCTGAGGCCGCATTTATTGTAGCTGGGGATTTTAACAAAGCAAATTTGAGGAAAACGCTACCGAAGTTCTATCAACACATGGACTGTAGAACTCGCTCTGATAAAACATTGGACCACTGCTACTCAGCTTTTCGAAATTCCTTCAAGGCCCTCCCCCCGCCCTCCCTTCGACAAATCTGACCATGAATCAATTTTGCTCCTCCCTTCCTATAGGCAGAAACTCAAACAGGAAGTACCCGTGCTAAGGACTATTCAACGTTGGTCTGACCAACCGGAAACCATGCTTCAAGATTGTTTTGATCACGCGGACTGGGATATGTTCCGGGTAGCTTCTGAGAATAACATTGACGAATACATGGATACGGTGACTGAGTTCATCAGGAAGTGTGTAGGAGATGTTGTAACCACTGTGACTATTAAAACCTACCCTAACCAGAAACCGTGGATAGATGGCAGCATTCGCGCAAAACTGAAAGCGCGAACCACCGCATTTAACCATGGCAAGGTGACGGGGAATATGGCCGAAAACAAACAGTGAAGTTATTCCCTCCGTAAGGCAATTAAACTGGCAAAACGTCAGTACAGAGACAAAGTAGAGTCGCAATTCAACGGCTCAGACACGAGATGTATGTGGCAGGGTCTACAGGCAATCACGGACTACAAAGGGAAAACCAGCCATTTCGCGGACACCGACGTCTTGCTCCCAGACAAGCTAAACACCTTCTTTGCCCGCTTTGAGGATAACACAGTGCCACCGACGCGTCCCACTAACAAGGACTGTGGGCTCTCGTTCTCCGTGGCCGACGTGAGTAAGATATTTAAGCGTGTTAACCCTCGCAAGGCTGCTGGCCCAGACGGCATCCCTAGCCGCATCCTCGGAGCATGTGCAGACCAGCTGGCTGGAGTGTTTACGGACATATTCAATCTCTCCCTATCCCAGTCTGCTGTCCCCACTTGCTTCAAGATGGCCACCATTGTTCCTGTACCCAAGAAAGCAAAGGTAGCTGAATTAAATGACTATCGCCCCGTAGCACTCACCTCTGTCATCATGAAGTGCTTTGAGAGGCTAGTTAAGGATCATATCACCTCTACCTTACCTGTCACCCTAGACCCACTACAATTTGCTTACCGCCCCAATAGATCCAGAGACGATGCAATCGCCATCGCACTGCACACTGCCCTATCCCATCTGGACAAGAGGAATACCTATGTAAGAATGCTGTTCATTGACTATAGCTCAGCATTCAACACCATAGAACCCTCCAAGCTCATCATTAAGCTCGAGGCCCTGGGTCTGAACCCCACCCTGTGCAACTGAGTCCTGGACTTGCTGATGGGCCGCCCCCCAGGTGGTGAAGGTAGGAAACAACACCTCCACTTCGCTGATCCTCAACACAGGGGCCCCACAAGGGTGTGTGCTCAGCCCCCTCCTGTACTCCCTGTTCACCCCTGACTGCGTGGCCAAGCACGCCTCCAACGCAATCATTACGTTTGCAGACGACACATCAGTAGTAGGCTTGATTACCAACAATGACAAGACAGCCTACAGGGAGGAGGTGAGGGCTCTGGGAGTGTGGTGCCAGGAAAAATAACCTCTCCTCAACGTCAACAAAATGAAGGAGATGATCGTGTACTTCAGGAATCACATCCTCCACATTGACGGGACCGCAGTGGAGAAGGTGGAAAGCTTCAAGTTCCTTGGCGTACACATCACAGACGATCTGAAATGGTCCACCCACACAGACAGTGTGGTGAAGAAGGTGCAACAGAGCCTCTTCAACCTCAGGAGGCTGAATAAATTTGGCTTGGCACCTAAAACCCTCACAAACTTTTACAGATGCACAATTGAGAGCATCCTGTCGGTCTGTATCACCGCCTGGTACGGCAACTGCACCGCCCGCAACCGCAGGGCTCTCCAGAGGGTGGTGCAGTCTGCCAAACGCATTACCGGGGGCAAACTACCCGCCCTCCAGGACACCTAGAGCACCCGATGTCACAGGAAGGCCAAAAAGATCATCAAGGACATCAACCACCCGAGCCACTGCCTGTTCACCCAGCTATCATCCTGATCAGTGCAGGTGCATCAAAGCTGGGACCGAGAGACTGAAAAACAGCTTCTATCTCAAGGCCATCAGACTGTTAAATAGCAATCACTAGCTGGCTACCACCCGGTTACTCAACCCTGCACCTTAGAGGCTGCTGCCCTATATACATAGACATGGAATCACTGGCCACTTTAATAATGGAACACTAGTCATTTTAATAATGTTTACATACAGCTTTACTCATATGTATATACTGTATTCTACTCTACTGTATTTTAGTCTATACAACTATATTTAT
>NW_025535601.1:25000-32500 GCF_020615455.1 Coregonus clupeaformis
ATCAAAAAATCAAAAATGCTTGCTATTTCCTCATAGAGGGTGATGTCATCCTCCTGAAGAGGATGAGCTGTCCAATCAGCGGTCTAGAGGAGGATGAGCTGGCCAATCAGCGGTCTAGAGGAGGATGAGCTGGCCAATCAGCGGTCTAGAGGAGGATGAGCTGGCCAATCAGCGGTCTAGAGGAGGATGTGCTGTCCAATCAGCAGTCTACTTGCATGAATATTTTTTATGACTGGTATACGCCCCTAAACAGATTGAGACCTGAGACACTGGACCGTACCTTTAAAGTCTGGACAGTTAGCCACCTCCACCACATAACACACTGAGACCTGAAACACTGGACCGTTCCTTTAAAGTCTGGACAGTTAGCCACCTCCACCACATAACACACTGAGACCTGAAACACTGGACCGTTCCTTTAAAGTCTGGACAGGTAGCCACCTCCACCACATAACACACTGAGACCTGAAACACTGGACCGTTCCTTTAAAGTCTGGACAGGTAGCCACCTCCACCACATAACACACTGAGACCTGAAACACTGGACCGTTCCTTTAAAGTCTGGACAGGTAGCCACCTCCACCACATAACACACTGAGACCTGAAACACTGGACCGTTCCTTTAAAGTCTGGACAGGTAGCCACCTCCACCCCATAACACACTGAGACCTGAAACACTGGACCGTTCCTTTAAAGTCTGGACAGTTAGCCACCTCCACCACATAACACACTGAGACCTGAAACACTGGACCGTTCCTTTAAAGTCTGGACAGGTAGCCACCTCCACCACATAACACACTGAGACCTGAAACACTGGACCGTTCCTTTAAAGTCTGGACAGGTTGCCACCTCCACCACATAACACACTGAGACCTGAAACACTGGACCGTTCCTTTAAAGTCTGGACAGTTAGCCACCCCCACCACATAACACACTGAGACCTGAAACACTGGACCGTTCCTTTAAAGTCTGGACAGGTAGCCACCTCCACCCCATAACACACTGAGACCTGAAACACTGGACCGTTCCTTTAAAGTCTGGACAGTTAGCCACCTCCACCACATAACACACTGAGACCTGAAACACTGGACCGTTCCTTTAAAGTCTGGACAGGTAGCCACCTCACCACATAACACACTGAGACCTGAAACACTGGACCGTTCCTTTAAAGTCTGGACAGGTAGCCACCTCCACCCCATAACACACTGAGACCTGAAACACTGGACCGTTCCTTTAAAGTCTGGACAGGTAGCCACCTCCACCACATAACACACTGAGACCTGAAACACTGGACCGTTCCTTTAAAGTCTGGACAGGTAGCCACCTCCACCCCATAACACACTGAGACCTGAAACACTGGACCGTTTCCTTTAAAGTCTGGACAGGTAGCCACCTCCACCCCCATAACACACTGAGACCTGAAACACTGGACCGTTCCTTTAAAGTCTGGACAGGTAGCCACCTCCACCACATAACACACTGAGACCTGAAACACTGGACCGTTCCTTTAAAGTCTGGACAGGTAGCCACCTCCACCACATAACACACTGAGACCTGAAACACTGGACCGTTCCTTTAAAGTCTGGACAGTTAGCCACCTCCACCACATAACACACTGAGACCTGAAACGCTGGACCGTTCCTTTAAAGTCTGGACAGGTAGCCACCTCACACCACATAACACACTGAGACCTGAAACGCTGGACCGTTCCTTTAAAGTCTGGACAGGTAGCCACCTCCACCACATAACACACTGAGACCTGAAACACTGGACCGTTCCTTTAAAGTCTGGACAGGTAGCCACCTCCACCACATAACACACTGAGACCTGAAACGCTGGACCGTTCCTTTAAAGTCTGGACAGGTAGCCACCTCCACCACATAACACACTGAGACCTGAAACACTGGACCGTTCCTTTAAAGTCTGGACAGGTAGCCACCTCCACCACATAACACACTGAGACCTGAAACACTGGACCGTTCCTTTAAAGTCTGGACAGGTAGCCACCTCCACCCCATAACACACTGAGACCTGAAACACTGGACCGTTCCTTTAAAGTCTGGACAGTTAGCCACCTCCACCACATAACACACTGAGACCTGAAACACTGGACCGTTCCTTTAAAGTCTGGACAGGTAGCCACCTCACCACACATAACACACTGAGACCTGAAACACTGGACCGTTCCTTTAAAGTCTGGACAGGTAGCCACCTCCACCACATAACACACTGAGACCTGAAACACTGGACCGTTCCTTTAAAGTCTGGACAGTTAGCCACCCCCACCACATAACACACTGAGACCTGAAACACTGGACCGTTCCTTTAAAGTCTGGACAGGTAGCCACCTCCACCCCATAACACACTGAGACCTGAAACACTGGACCGTTCCTTTAAAGTCTGGACAGTTAGCCACCTCCACCACATAACACACTGAGACCTGAAACACTGGACCGTTCCTTTAAAGTCTGGACAGGTAGCCACCTCCACCACATAACACACTGAGACCTGAAACACTGGACCGTTCCTTTAAAGTCTGGACAAGTAGCCACCTCCACCCCATAACACACTGAGACCTGAAACACTGGACCGTTCCTTTAAAGTCTGGACAGGTAGCCACCTCCACCACATAACACACTGAGACCTGAAACACTGGACCGTTCCTTTAAAGTCTGGACAGGTAGCCACCTCCACCCCATAACACACTGAGACCTGAAACACTGGACCGTTCCTTTAAAGTCTGGACAGGTAGCCACCTCCACCCCATAACACACTGAGACCTGAAACACTGGACCGTTCCTTTAAAGTCTGGACAGGTAGCCACCTCCACCACATAACACACTGAGACCTGAAACACTGGACCGTTCCTTTAAAGTCTGGACAGGTAGCCACCTCCACCACATAACACACTGAGACCTGAAACACTGGACCGTTCCTTTAAAGTCTGGACAGTTAGCCACCTCCACCACATAACACACTGAGACCTGAAACGCTGGACCGTTCCTTTAAAGTCTGGACAGGTAGCCACCTCCACCACATAACACACTGAGACCTGAAACGCTGGACCGTTCCTTTAAAGTCTGGATAGGTAGCCACCTCCACCACATAACACACTGAGACCTGAAACACTGGACCGTTCCTTTAAAGTCTGGACAGGTAGCCACCTCCACCACATAACACACTGAGACCTGAAACGCTGGACCGTTCCTTTAAAGTCTGGACAGGTAGCCACCTCCACCACATAACACACTGAGACCTGAAACACTGGACCGTTCCTTTAAAGTCTGGACAGGTAGCCACCTCCACCACATAACACACTGAGACCTGAAACACTGGACCGTTCCTTTAAAGTCTGGACAGGTAGCCACCTCCACCCCATAACACACTGAGACCTGAAACACTGGACCGTTCCTTTAAAGTCTGGACAGTTAGCCACCTCCACCACATAACACACTGAGACCCGAAACACTGGACCATTCCTTTAAAGTCTGGACAGGTAGCCACCTCCACCACATAACACACTGAGACCTGAAACACTGGACCGTTCCTTTAAAGTCTGGACAGGTAGCCACCTCCACCACATAACACACTGAGACCTGAAACACTGGACCGTTCCTTTAAAGTCTGGACAGTTAGCCACCCCCACCACATAACACACTGAGACCTGAAACACTGGACCGTTCCTTTAAAGTCTGGACAGGTAGCCACCTCCACCCCATAACACACTGAGACCTGAAACACTGGACCATTCCTTTAAAGTCTGGACAGTTAGCCACCTCCACCACATAACACACTGAGACCTGAAACACTGGACCGTTCCTTTAAAGTCTGGACAGGTAGCCACCTCCACCACATAACACACTGAGACCTGAAACACTGGACCGTTCCTTTAAAGTCTGGACAGGTAGCCACCTCCACCCCATAACACACTGAGACCTGAAACACTGGACCGTTCCTTTAAAGTCTGGACAGTTAGCCACCTCCACCACATAACACACTGAGACCTGAAACACTGGACCGTTCCTTTAAAGTCTGGACAGGTAGCCACCTCCACCACATACAGTCATGGCCAAAATTGTTGGCACCCCTGAAATTTTTCCAGAAAATGAAGTATTTCTCACAGAAAAGTATTGAAATTACACATGTTTTGCTATGCACATGTTTATTTCCTTTGTGTGTATTGGAATAACACAAAAAAAAACAGGAAAAAAGCAAATTTGACATAATTTCACACAAAACTAAAAAAATGGGCCGGACAAAGTTATTGGCACCCCTTTCAAAATTGTGGATAAATAAGTTTGTTCCAAGCATGTGATGCTCCTTTAAACTCACCTGGGGCAAGTAACAGGTGTGGGCAATCTAAAAATCACACCTGAAAGCAGATAAAAAGGAGAGAAGTTGACTCAGTCTTTGCATTGTGTTTCTGTGTGTGCCACACTAAGCATGGAGAACAGAAAGAGGAAAAGAGAACTGTCTGAGGACTTGAGAACCAAAATTGTGGAAAAATATCAACAATCTCAAGGTTACAAGTCCATCTCCAGAGATCTAGATGTTCCTTTGTCCACAGTGCGCAACATGATCAAGAAGTTTGCAACCCATGGCACTGTAGCTAATCTCCCTGGACGTGGACGGAAGAGAAAAATTGATGAAAGGTTGCAACGCAGGATAGTCCGGATGGTGGATAAGCAGCCCCAAACAAGTTCCAAAGAAATTCAAGCTGTCCTGCAGGCTCAGGGTGCATCAGTGTCAGCGCGAACTATACGTCGAAATTTGAATGAAATGAAACGCTATGGCAGGAGACCCAGGAGGACTCCACTGCTGACACAGAGACATAAAAAAGCAAGACTACAGTTTGCCAAAATGTACATGAGTAAGCCAAATTCCTTCTGGGAGAACGTCTTATGGACAGATGAGACCAAGATAGAGCTTTTGGTAAAGCACATCGTTCTACTGTTTACCGAAAATGTAATGAAGCCTTCAAAGAAAAGAACACAGTACCTACAGTCAAATATGGTGGAGGTTCAAAGATGTTTTGGGGTTGTTTTGCTGCCTCTGGCACTGGGTGCCTTGACTGTGTGCAAGGCATCATGAAATCTGAGGATTACCAAAGGATTTTGGGTCGCAATGTAGGGCCCAGTGTCAGAAAGCTGGGTTTGCGTCCCGAGATCATGGGTCTTCCAGCAGGACAATGACCCCAAACATACTTCAAAAAGCACCCAGAAATGGATGGCAACAAAGCGCTGGAGAGTTCTGAAGTGGCCAGCAATGAGTCCAGATCTTAATCCCATTGAACACCTGTGGAGAGATCTTAAAATTGCTGTTGGGAAAAGGCACCCATCCAATATGAGAGACCTGGAGCAGTTTGCAAAAGAAGAGTGGTCCAAAATTCCGGGTGAGAGGTGTAAGAAGCTTATTGATGGTTATAGGAAGCGACTGATTTCAGTTATTTTTTTCCAAAGGGTGTGCAACTAAATATTAAGTTAAGGGTGCCAATCATTTTGTCCGGCCCATTTTTTGAGTTTTGTGTGAAATTATGTCAAATTTGCTTTTTTCCTGTTTTTTTGTGTTATTCCAATACACACAAAGGAAATAAACATGTGCATAGCAAAACATGTGTAATTTCAATACTTTTCTGTGAGAAATACTTCATTTTCTGGAAAAATTTCAGGGGTGCCAACAATTTTGGCCATGACTGTAACACACTGAGACCTGAAACACTGGACCGTTCCTTTAAAGTCTGGACAGTTAGCCACCTCCACCACATAACACACTGAGACCTGAAACACTGGACCGTTCCTTTAAAGTCTGGACAGTTAGCCACCTCCACCACATAACACACTGAGACCTGAAACACTGGACCGTTCCTTTAAAGTCTGGACAGTTAGCCACCTCCACCACATAACACACTGAGACCTGAAACACTGGACCGTTCCTTTAAAGTCTGGACAGTTAGCCACCTCCACCCCATAACACACTGAGACCTGAAACACTGGACCGTTCCTTTAAAGTCTGGACAGGTAGCCACCTCCACCACATAACACACTGAGACCTGAAACACTGGACCGTTCCTTTAAAGTCTGGACAGTTAGCCACCTCCACCACATAACACACTGAGACCTGAAACACTGGACCGTTCCTTTAAAGTCTGGACAGTTAGCCACCTCCACCACATAACACACTGAGACCTGAAACACTGGACCGTTCCTTTAAAGTCTGGACAGTTAGCCACCTCCACCACATAACACACTGAGACCTGAAACACTGGACCGTTCCTTTAAAGTCTGGACAGTTAGCCACCTCCACCACATAACACACTGAGACCTGAAACACTGGACCATTCCTTTAAAGTCTGGACAGTTAGCCACCTCCACCACATAACACACTGAGACCTGAAACACTGGACCGTTCCTTTAAAGTCTGGACAGTTAGCCACCTCCACCACATAACACACTGAGACCTGAAACACTGGACCGTTCCTTTAAAGTCTGGACAGTTAGCCACCTCCACCCCATAACACACTGAGACCTGAAACACTGGACCGTTCCTTTAAAGTCTGGACAGGTAGCCACCTCCACCACATAACACACTGAGACCTGGGAAACACTGGACCGTTCCTTTAAAGTCTGGACAGTTAGCCACCTCCACCACATAACACACTGAGACCTGAAACACTGGACCGTTCCTTTAAAGTCTGGACAGTTAGCCACCTCCACCACATAACACACTGAGACCTGAAACACTGGACCGTTCCTTTAAAGTCTGGACAGTTAGCCACCTCCACCACATAACACACTGAGACCTGAAACACTGGACCGTTCCTTTAAAGTCTGGACAGTTAGCCACCTCCACCCCATAACACACTGAGACCTGCAACACTGGACCGTTCCTTTAAAGTCTGGACAGGTAGCCACCTCCACCACATAACACACTGAGACCTGAAACACTGGACCGTTCCTTTAAAGTCTGGACAGTTAGCCACCTCCACCACATAACACACTGAGACCTGAAACACTGGACCGTTCCTTTAAAGTCTGGACAGTTAGCCACCTCCACCACATAACACACTGAGACCTGAAACACTGGACCGTTCCTTTAAAGTCTGGACAGGTAGCCACCTCCACCACATAACACACTGAGACCTGAAACACTGGACCGTTCCTTTAAAGTCTGGACAGGTAGCCACCTCCACCACATAACACACTGAGACCTGAAACACTGGACCGTTCCTTTAAAGTCTGGACAGTTAGCCACCCCCACCACATAACACACTGAGACCTGAAACACTGGACCGTTCCTTTAAAGTCTGGACAGGTAGCCACCTCCACCCCATAACACACTGAGACCTGAAACACTGGACCATTCCTTTAAAGTCTGGACAGTTAGCCACCTCCACCACATAACACACTGAGACCTGAAACACTGGACCGTTCCTTTAAAGTCTGGACAGGTAGCCACCTCCACCACATAACACACTGAGACCTGAAACACTGGACCGTTCCT
>NW_025535601.1:42500-47500 GCF_020615455.1 Coregonus clupeaformis
AGGACATGGCTATATACAGGAAGTACCAGTCCTGAGTAATGATAACATGGCTATATACAGGAAGTACCAGTACTGAGTAATGATGACATGGCTATATACAGGAAGTACCAGTACTGAGTAATGATGACATGGCTATATACAGGAAGTACCAGTACTGAGTAATGATAACATGGCTATATACAGGAAGTACCATTACTGAGTAATGATGACATGGCTATATACAGGAAGTACCAGTACTGAGTAATGAGGACATGGCTATATACAGGAAGTACCAGTACTGAGTAATGATGACATGGCTATATACAGGAAGTACCAGTACTGAGTAATGATGACATGGCTATATACAGGAAGTACCAGTACTGAGTAATGATAACATGGCTATATACAGGAAGTACCAGTACTGAGTAATGATAACATGGCTATATACAGGAAGTACCAGTACTGAGTAATGATAACATGGCTATATACAGGAAGTACCAGTACTGAGTAATGATGACATGGCTATTTACAGGAAGTACCAGTACTGAGTAATGATAACATGGCTATATACAGGAAGTACCAGTACTGAGTAATGATGACATGGCTATATACAGGAAGTACCAGTACTGAGTAATGATAACATGGCTATATACAGGAAGTACCAGTACTGAGTAATGATGACATGGCTATATACAGGAAGTACCAGTACTGAGTAATGAGGACATGGCTATATACAGGAAGTACCAGTACTGAGTAATGATGACATGGCTATATACAGGAAGTACCAGTACTGAGTAATGATGACATGGCTATATACAGGAAGTACCAGTACTGAGTAATGATAACATGGCTATATACAGGAAGTACCAGTACTGAGTAATGATGACATGGCTATATACAGGAAGTACCAGTACTGAGTAATGATGACATGGCTATATACAGGAAGTACCAGTACTGAGTAATGATAACATGGCTATATACAGGAAGTACCAGTACTGAGTAATGATAACATGGCTATATACAGGAAGTACCAGTACTGAGTAATGATAACATGGCTATATACAGGAAGTACCAGTACTGAGTAATGATGACATGGCTATTTACAGGAAGTACCAGTACTGAGTAATGATAACATGGCTACATACAGGAAGTACCAGTACTGAGTAATGATGACATGGCTATATACAGGAAGTACCAGTACTGAGTAATGATAACATGGCTATATACAGGAAGTACCAGTACTGAGTAATGATGACATGGCTATATACAGGAAGTACCAGTACTGAGTAATGAGGACATGGCTATATACAGGAAGTACCAGTACTGAGTAATGATGACATGGCTATATACAGGAAGTACCAGTACTGAGTAATGATGACATGGCTATATACAGGAAGTACCAGTACTGAGTAATGATAACATGGCTATATACAGGAAGTACCAGTACTGAGTAATGATGACATGGCTATATACAGGAAGTACCAGTACTGAGTAATGATGACATGGCTATATACAGGAAGTACCAGTACTGAGTAATGATAACATGGCTATATACAGGAAGTACCAGTACTGAGTAATGATGACATGGCTATATACAGGAAGTACCAGTACTGAGTAATGAGGACATGGCTATATACAGGAAGTACCAGTCCTGAGTAATGATAACATGGCTATATACAGGAAGTACCAGTACTGAGTAATGATGACATGGCTATATACAGGAAGTACCAGTACTGAGTAATGATGACATGGCTATATACAGGAAGTAACAGTACTGAGTAATGAGGACATGGCTATATACAGGAAGTACCAGTACTGAGTAATGATGACATGGCTATATACAGGAAGTACCAGTACTGAGTAATGATAACATGACTATATACAGGAAGTACCAGTACTGAGTAATGATGACATGGCTATATACAGGAAGTACCAGTACTGAGTAATGATGACATGGCTATATACAGGAAGTAGCAGTACTGAGTAATGATAACATGGCTTATACAGGGAAGTACCAGTACTGAGTAATGATGACATGGCTATATACAGGAAGTACCAGTACTGAGTAATGATAACATGGCTATATACAGGAAGTACCAGTACTGAGTAATGATATCATGGCTATATACAGGAAGTACCAGTACTGAGTAATGATGACATGGCTATATACAGGAAGTACCAGTACTGAGTAATGATGACATGGCTATATACAGGAAGTACCAGTACTGAGTAATGATGACATGGCTATATACAGGAAGTACCAGTACTGAGTAATGATGACATGGCTATATACAGGAAGTACCAGTACTGAGTAATGATAACATGGCTATATACAGGAAGTACCAGTACTGAGTAATGATGACATGGCTATATACAGGAAGTACCAGTACTGAGTAATGATGACATGGCTATATACAGGAAGTACCAGTACTGAGTAATGATGACATGGCTATATACAGGAAGTACCAGTACTGAGTAATGATGACATGGCTATATACAGGAAGTACCAGTACTGAGTAATGATAACATGGCTATATACAGGAAGTAGCAGTACTGAGTAATGATAACATGGCTATATACAGGAAGTACCAGTACTGAGTCGATGTGCAGGGGTACCAGGTAATAACATGGCTATATACAGGAAGTACCAGTACTGAGTCCATATACAGGGGTACGAGGTGTTAACTTGGCTATAAACACGGGGTACCAGTACTGAGTCCATATACAGGGGTACGAGGTGTTAACTAGGCTATATACACGGGGTACCAGTACTGAGTCCATATACAGGGGTACGAGGTGATAACTAGGCTATATACACAGGGTACCAGTACTGAGTCCATATACAGGGTTACGAGGTGTTAACTTGGCTATATACACAAGGTACCAGTACTGAGTCCATATACAGGGGTACGAGGTGTTAACTTGGCTATATACACGGGGTACCAGTACTGAGTCCATATACAGGGGTATGAGGTGATAACTAGGCTATATACACAGGGTACCAGTACTGAGTCCATATACAGGGGTACGAGGTGATAACTAGGCTATATACACAGGGTACCAGTACTGAGTCCATATACAGGGGTACGAGGTGATAACTTGGCTATATACACAGGGTACCAGTACTGAGTCCATATACAGGGGTACGAGGTGATAACTAGGCTATATACACAGGGTACCAGTACTGAGTCCATATACAGGGGTACGAGGTGATAACTAGGCTATATACACAGGGTACCAGTACTGAGTCCATATACGGGGTACGAGGTGATAACTAGGCTATTTACACAGGGTACCAGTACTGAGTCCATATACAGGGGTACGAGGTGATAACTAGGCTATATACACAGGGTACCAGTACTGAGTCCATATACAGGGGTACGAGGTGATAACTTGGCTATATACACAGGGTACCAGTACTGAGTCCATATACAGGGGTACGAGGTGATAACTTGGCTATATAACAGGGTACCAGTACTGAGTCGATGTCCAGGGGTACGAGGTGATAACTTGGCTATATACACAGGGTACCAGTACTGAGTCCATATACAGGGGTACGAGGTGATAACTAGGCTATTTACACAGGGTACCAGTACTGAGTCCATATACAGGGGTACGAGGTGATAACTAGGCTATATACACAGGGTACCAGTACTGAGTCCATATACAGGGGTACGAGGTGATAACTTGGCTATATACACAGGGTACCAGTACTGAGTCCATATACAGGGGTACGAGGTGATAACTAGGCTATATACACAGGGTACCAGTACTGAGTCCATATACAGGGGTACGAGGTGATAACTTGGCTATATACACAGGGTACCAGTACTGAGTCCATATACAGGGGTACGAGGTGATAACTTGGCTATATACACAGGGTACCAGTACTGAGTCGATGTCCAGGGGTACGAGGTGATAACTTGGCTATATACACAGGGTACCAGTACTGAGTCCATATACAGGGGTACGAGGTGATAACTTGGCTATATACACAGGGTACCAGTACTGAGTCCATATACAGGGGTACGAGGTGATAACTAGGCTATATACACAGGGTACCAGTACTGAGTCCATATACAGGGGTACGAGGTGATAACTTGGCTATATACACAGGGTACCAGTACTGAGTCCATATACAGGGGTACGAGGTGATAACTGGGGCTATATACACAGGGTACCAGTACTGAGTCCATATACAGGGGTACGAGGTGATAACTTGGCTATATACACAGGGTACCAGTACTGAGTCCATATACAGGGGTACGAGGTGATAACTTGGCTATATACACAGGGTACCAGTACTGAGTCGATGTCCAGGGGTACGAGGTGATAACTTGGCTATATACACAGGGTACCAGTACTGAGTCCATATACAGGGGTACGAGGTGATAACTTGGCTATATACACAGGGTACCAGTACTGAGTCCATATACAGGGGTACGAGGTGATAACTTGGCTATATACACAGGGTACCAGTACTGAGTCGATGTCCAGGGGTACGAGGTGATAACTTGGCTTATATACACAGGGTACCAGTACTGAGTCCATATACAGGGGTACGAGGTGATAACTAGGCTATATACACAGGGTACCAGTACTGAGTCCATATACAGGGGTACGAGGTGATAACTAGGCTATATACACAGGGTACCAGTACTGAGTCCATATACAGGGGTACGAGGTGATAACTTGGCTATATACACAGGGTACCAGTACTGAGTCCATATACAGGGGTACGAGGTGATAACTTGGCTATATACACAGGGTACCAGTACTGAGTCGATGTGCAGAGGTACGAGGTGATAACTTGGCTATATACACAGGGTACCAGTACTGAGTCGATGTGCAGAGGTACGAGGTGATAACTAGGCTATACGAGGTGTGTGTGTGTGCGCGCATGGCAGGGTGTTAGAACAGTTCGATTGATGGTAGAGGAGTGAGTGGTTCAGAGCTCAGAGTTCAGTGTTCAGTGTTCAGTGTTCAGGGTGGGGTTCAGAGATGTATTACTGATGCTAGTG
>NW_025535601.1:55000-72500 GCF_020615455.1 Coregonus clupeaformis
AAAACAATGTACTGAGCAAATGTCAAATTGGCTTTTTACCAAATGACCGTACGACAGACCACGTATTCACCCTGCACACCCTAATTGACAGACAAACAAACCAAAACAAAGGTAAAGTCTTCTCATGCTTTGTTGATTTCAAAAACAGTTTTGACTCAATTTGGCATGAGGGTCTGCTATTCAAATTGATGGAAAGTGGTGTTGGGAGGAAAAACATACGACATTATAAAATCCATGTACACAAACAACAGGTGTGCAGTAAGAATTGGCAAAAAACACCCACATTTCTTCCCACAGGGCCGTGGGGTGAGACAGGGATGCAGCATAAGCCCCACCCTCTTCAACATACATTACCAGTCAAGATTGGACACACCGACTCATTCAAAGGTTTGTCTTTATTTTTTTTACTATTTTCTACATTGTAGAATAATAGTGAAGACATCAAAACTAGGAAATAACACATATGGAATCATGTAGTAACCAAAAAAGTGTTAAACAAATCAAAATATATTTTATATTTGAGATTCTTCAAAGTAGCCACCCCTTTGCCTTGATGACAGATTTGCACACTCTTGGCATTCTCTCAACCAGCTTCATGAGGTAGTCACCTGGAATGCACTTCAATTAACAGGTGTGCCTGCAGCGATACGCCATTTACATTTTCAGTCATTTAGCAGGCGCTCTTATCCAGAGCGACTTACAGTTAGTGAGTGCATACATTATTTTTTATTTATTTTTTTATTTATTTTTCATACTGGCCCCCCGTGGGAATCGAACCCACAACCCTGGCGTTGCAAACGCCATGCTCTACCAACTGAGCTACATCCCTGCCGGCCATTCCCTCCCCTACCCTGGACGACGCTGGGCCAATTGTGCGCCGCCCCATGGATCTCCCGGTCACGGCCGGCTACGACAGAGCCTGGATTCGAACCAGGATCTCTAGTGGCACAGCTAGCACTGCGATGCAGTGCCTTAGACCACTGTGCCACTCTGGTTTGCGCTAAGTGGGAGTATCATTTGTTTTTCAACAGTACAATGACCCAAAACACACCTCCAGTCTGTGTAAGGGCTATTTGACCACGAAGGAGAGTGATGGAGTGCTGCATCAGATGACCTGGCCTCCACAATCACCCAACCTCAACCCAATTGAGATGGTTTGGGATGAGTTGGACCGCAGAGTGAAGGAAAAGCAGCCAACAAGTGCTCAGCATACGTGGGAACTCCTTCAAGACTGTTGGAAAAGCATTCCAGGTGAAGCTGGTTGAGAGAATGCCTAGAGTGCGCAAAGGCAAAAGGTGGCTACTTTGAATTTAAAATATATTTTGATTTGTTTAACCATTTTTTGGTTACTACATGATTCCATATGTGTTATTTCATAGTTTTGATTTCTTCACTATTATTCTACAATGTAGAAAATATTAAAAATAAAGAAAAAAAAACTTGAATGAGTAGGTGTGTCCAAACTTTTGACTGGTACTGTATATATCAATGAATTGGCGAGGACAGTGGAACAGTCTGCAGTACCCGGCCTCACCCTACTAGAATCTGAAGTCAAATGTCTACTGTTTGCTGATGATCTGGTGCTTCTGTCACCAACCAAGGAGGGCCTACAGCAGCACCTAGATCTTCTGCACAGATTTTGTCAGACTTGGGCCCTGACTGTAAATCTCAGTAAGACAAAAATAATGGTGTTCCAAAAAATGTCCAGTTGCCAGGACAACAAATATAAATTTCGAGAAACTCCCTCCTCTATCTACTCCTCTCTCTCTCTCTCTCTCTCTCTCTCTCTCTCTCTCTCTCTCTCTCTCTCTCTCTCTCTCTCTCTCTCTCTCTCTCTCTCTCTCTCTCTCTCTGTCTCTCTCTCTCTCTCTCTCTCTCTCTCTCTCTCTCTCTCTCTCTCTCTCTCTCTCTCTCTCTCTCCCTAATCTTTCTCTCTCTCTGTCTCTCTCTGTCTCTCTCTCTCTCTCTCTCTCTCTCTCTCTCTCTCTCTCTCTCTCTCTCTCTCTCTCTCCCTCCATCCTTTCTCTACAGTCATCATGTATCTGTCATATCTCTATATTCATCCTCTATACATCCAACCATCCCCACTGAGACCCATTCACTACCATTCACAGACTCACGCTGCGCGCACACACACACACACACACACACACACACACACACACACACACACTACACACACACACACACACACACACACTCACGCTCACACGCTCACACTTGGAGCTGGGCCACTCATACAGTCCAGTCCTTTGTGTTGCTGTTAGAGAGACGTCTCTATAGGTAATGTCATAGATGTTGTTTGATTTAATACATTCATCACACAGAGACTACACCCACAGGGTAAGGGCCTGCTATCTCTGCAAGGGGATCACACGGGGTACGGGCCTCCTATCTCTGTAAGGGGATCACACAGGGTAAGGGCCTCCTATCTCTGTAAGGGGATCACACAGGGTAAGAGCCTCCTATCTCTGTAAGGGGATCACACGGGGTAAGAGCCTCCTATCTCTGTAAGGGGATCACACGGGGTAAGAGCCTCCTATCTCTGTAAGGGGATCACACGGGGTAAGGGCCTCCTGTCTCTGTAAGGGGATCACATGGGGTAAGGGCCTCCTATCTCTGTAAGGGGATCACACGGGGTAAGGGCCTCCTGTCTCTGTAAGGGGATCACACGGGGTAAGGGCCTCCTGTCTCTGTAAGGGGATCACATGGGGTAAGGGCCTCCTATCTCTGTAAGGGGATCACATGGGGTAAGAGCCTCCTATCTCTGTAAGGGGATCACACAGGGTAAGGGCCTCCTATCTCTGTAAGGGGATCACACGGGGTACGGGCCTCCTATCTCTGTAAGGGGATCACACGGGGTAAGGGCCTCCTATCTCTGTAAGGGGATCACACGGGGTAAGGGGCCTCCTATCTCTGTAAGGGGATCACACGGGGTAAGGGCCTCCTATCTCTGTAAGGGGATCACACGGGGTAAGGGCCTCCTATCTCTGTAAGGGGATCACACGGGGTAAGGGCCTCCTATCTCTGTAAGGGGATCACACGGGGTACGGGCCTCCTATCTCTGTAAGGGGATCACACGGGGTAAGGGCCTCCTATCTCTGTAAGGGGATCACACGGGGTAAGGGCCTCCTATCTCTGTAAGGGGATCACACGGGGTAAGGGCCTCCTGTCTCTGTAAGGGGATCACACGGGGTAAGGGCCTCCTATCTCTGTAAGGGGATCACACGGGGTAAGGGCCTCCCCTATCTCTGTAAGGGATCACACGGGTAAGGGCCTCCTATCTCTGTAAGGGGATCACACGGGGTAAGGGCCTCCTATCTCTGTAAGGGGATCACACGGGGTAAGAGCCTCCTATCTCTGTAAGGGGATCACACGGGGGTAAGAGCCTCCTATCTCTGTAAGGGGATCACACGGGGTAAGGGCCTCCTATCTCTGTAAGGGGATCACACGGGGTAAGGGCCTCCTATCTCTGTAAGGGGATCACACGGGGTAAGGGCCTCCTATCTCTGTAAGGGGATCACACGGGGTAAGGGCCTCCTGTCTCTGTAAGGGGATCACACGGGGTAAGGGCCTCCTGTCTCTGTAAGGGGATCACACGGGGTAAGGGCCTCCTATCTCTGTAAGGGGATCACACGGGGTAAGGGCCTCCTATCTCTGTAAGGGGATCACAGGTAAGGGCCTCCTATCTCTGTAAGGGGATCACACGGGGTAAGGGCCTCCTATCTCTGTAAGGGGATCACACGGGGTAAGGGCCTCCTATCTCTGTAAGGGGATCACATGGGGTAAGGGGCCTCCTATCTCTGTAAGGGGATCACATCGGGGTAAGGGCCTCCTATCTCTGTAAGGGGATCACACGGGGTAAGGGCCTCCTATCTCTGTAAGGGGATCACACGGGGTAAGGGCCTCCTATCTCTGTAAGGGGATCACACGGGGTAAGGGCCTCCTATCTCTGTAAGGGGATCACACGGGGTAAGGGCCTCCTATCTCTGTAAGGGGATCACACGGGGTAAGGGCCTCCTATCTCTGTAAGGGGATCACACGGGGTAAGGGCCTCCTATCTCTGTAAGGGGATCACACGGGGTAAGGGCCTCCTATCTCTGTAAGGGGATCACACGGGGTAAGGGCCTCCTATCTCTGTAAGGGGATCACACGGGGTAAGGGCCTCCTATCTCTGTAAGGGGATCACACGGGGTAAGAGCCTCCTATCTCTGTAAGGGGATCACACGGGGTAAGGGCCTCCTATCTCTGTAAGGGGATCACACGGGGTAAGGGCCTCCTATCTCTGTAAGGGGATCACACGGGGTAAGGGCCTCCTATCTCTGTAAGGGGATCACACGGGGTAAGGGCCTCCTATCTCTGTAAGGGGATCACACGGGGTAAGGGCCTCCCTATCTCTGTAAGGGGATCACACGGGGTAAGGGCCTCCTATCTCTGTAAGGGGATCACACGCGGGTAAGGGCCTCCTATCTCTGTAAGGGGATCACACGGGGTAAGGGCCTCCTATCTCTGTAAGGGGATCACACGGGGTAAGGGCCTCCTATCTCTGTAAGGGGATCACACGGGGTAAGGGCCTCCTATCTCTGTAAGGGGATCACACGGGGTAAGGGCCTCCTATCTCTGTAAGGGGATCACACGGGGTAAGGGCCTCCTATCTCTGTAAGGGGATCACACGGGGAGGGCCTCCTATCTCTGTAAAGGGGATCACACGGGGTAAGGGCCTCCTATCTCTGTAAGGGGGATCACACGGGGTAAGAGCCTCCTATCTCTGTAAGGGGATCACACGGGGTAAGGGCCTCCTATCTCTGTAAGGGGATCACACGGGGTAAGGGCCTCCTATCTCTGTAAGGGGATCACACGGGGTAAGAGCCTCCTATCTCTGTAAGGGGATCACACAGGGTAAGGGCCTCCTATCTCTGTAAGGGGATCACACGGGGTAAGAGCCTCCTATCTCTGTAAGGGGATCACACGGGGTAAGAGCCTCCTATCTCTATAAGGGGATCACACGGGGTAAGGGCCTCCTATCTCTGTAAGGGGATCACACAGGGTAAGGGCCTCCTATCTCTGTAAGGGGATCACACGGGGTAAGGGGCCTCCTATCTCTGTAAGGGGATCACACGGGGTAAGGGCCTCCTATCTCTGTAAGGGGATCACACGGGTAGGGGCCTCCTATCTCTGTAAGGGGATCACACGGGGTAAGGGCCTCCTATCTCTGTAAGGGGATCACACGGGGTAAGGGCCTCCTATCTCTGTAAGGGGATCACACGGGGTAAGGGCCTCCTATCTCTGTAAGGGGATCACACGGGGTAAGGGCCTCCTGTCTCTGCAAGGGGATCACACGGGGTACGGGCCTCCTATCTCTGTAAGGGGATCACACAGGGTAAGGGCCTCCTGTCTCTGTAAGGGGATCACACGGGGTAAGGGCCTCCTATCTCTGTAAGGGGATCACACGGGGTAAGGGCCTCCTGTCTCTGTAAGGGGATCACACAGGGTAAGGGCCTCCTGTCTCTGTAAGGGGATCACACAGGGTAAGGGCCTCCTATCTCTGTAAGGGGATCACACGGGGTAAGGGCCTCCTATCTCTGTAAGGGGATCACACGGGGTAAGGGCCTCCTATCTCTGTAAGGGGATCATACAGGGTAAGGGCCTCCTATCTCTGTAAGGGGATCACACGGGGTAAGGGCCTCCTATCTCTGTAAGGGGATCACACGGGGTAAGGGCCTCCTGTCTCTGTAAGGGGATCACACGGGGTAAGGGCCTCCTATCTCTGTAAGGGGATCACACGGGGTAAGGGCCTCCTATCTCTGTAAGGGGATCACACGGGGTACGGGCCTCCTATCTCTGTAAGGGGATCACACGGGGTACGGGCCTCCTATCTCTGTAAGGGATCACACAGGGTAAGGGCCTCCTGTCTCTGTAAGGGGATCACACGGGGTAAGGGCCTCCTATCTCTGTAAGGGGATCACACGGGGTAAGGGCCTCCTATCTCTGTAAGGGGATCACACGGGGTACGGGCCTCCTATCTCTGTAAGGGGATCACACGGGGTACAGGCCTCCTATCTCTGTAAGGGGATCACACGGGGTAAGGGCCTCCTATCTCTGTAAGGGGATCACACGGGGTAAGGGCCTCCTATCTCTGTAAGGGGATCACACGGGGTACGGGCCTCCTATCTCTGCAAGGGGATCACACGGGGTACGGGCCTCCTATCTCTGTAAGGGGATCACACGGGGTACGGGCCTCCTATCTCTGTAAGGGGATCACACGGGGTACGGGCCTCCTATCTCTGTAAGGGGATCACACGGGGTAAGGGCCTCCTATCTCTGTAAGGGGGATCACACGGGGTACGGGCCTCCTATCTCTGTAAGGGGATCACACGGGGTAAGGGCCTCCTATCTCTATAAGGGGATCACACGGGGTAAGGGCCTCATATCTCTGTAAGGGGATCACACGGGGTAAGAGCCTCCTATCTCTATAAGGGGATCACACGGGGTACGGGCCTCCTATCTCTGTAAGGGGATCACACGGGGTAAGGGCCTCCTATCTCTATAAGGGGATCACACGGGGTAAGAGCCTCCTATCTCTGTAAGGGGATCACACGGGGTAAGAGCCTCCTATCTCTGTAAGGGGATCACACGGGGTAAGAGCCTCCTATCTCTGTAAGGGGATCACACGGGGTAAGAGCCTCCTATCTCTGTAAGGGGATCACACGGGGTAAGAGCCTCCTATCTCTGTAAGGGGATCACACGGGGTAAGGGCCTCCTATCTCTGTAAGGGGATCACACGGGGTAAGGGGCCTCCTATCTCTGTAAGGGGATCACACGGGTACGGGCCTCCTATCTCTGTAAGGGGATCACACGGGGTAAGGGCCTCCTATCTCTGTAAGGGGATCACACGGGGTAAGGGCCTCCTATCTCTGTAAGGGGATCACACGGGGTAAGAGCCTCCTATCTCTGTAAGGGGATCACACGGGGTAAGGGGCCTCCTGTCTCTGTAAGGGATCACACGGGGTAAGAGCCTCCTATCTCTGTAAGGGGATCACACGGGGTAAGGGCCTCCTATCTCTGTAAGGGGATCACACAGGGTAAGGGCCTCCTATCTCTGTAAGGGGATCACACAGGGTACGGGCCTCCTATCTCTGTAAGGGGATCACACGGGGTAAGGGCCTCCTATCTCTGTAAGGGATCACACGGGGTAAGGGCCTCCTATCTCTGTAAGGGGATCACACGGGGTAAGGGCCTCCTGTCTCTGTAAGGGGATCACACGGGGTAAGGGCCTCCTATCTCTGTAAGGGGATCACACGGGGTAAGGGCCTCCTATCTCTGTAAGGGGATCTATTTTAATACAGATCTACTTTCCTAGCTCTATTAAAAGCAACATGTCACATAGTGAGACAACACACACACACGTCAAAAGTGCCCATCCAGTGCCCAAAACCAGAACTTAATTAAGCCCATTCAAAACCAGAGCAACTTAATTAAGCTCATTCAAAACCAGAACTTAATTAAGCCCATTCAAAACCAGAACAACTTAATTAAGCCCATTCAAAACCAGAACAACTTAATTAAGCTCATTCAAAACCAGAACTTAATTAAGCCCATTCAAAACCAGAACAACTTAATTAAGCCCATTCAAAACCAGAACAACTTAATTAAGCTCATTCAAAACCAGAACAACTTTATTAAAGCCGCAATATGTAACTTTTTGGGCGAAAAACTAATTCACATAGAAATGTGAGTTATAGATCTGTAATTCTCATTGAAAGCAAGTCAAAGAAGTGATAGGTCTGTTCTGTGTATGCTTATTTCTATGCTTCTTAAGTTTAGTTTTAGCATCTTTTACATTCAGTTTTGTACACCAGCTTCAAACAGCTGAAAATACAATATTTTTGGTTATTGAAAATATATTTCACAGTGGGTTAGATGGTACAATGATTCTCTACACATGTTTTGTCACATAAACTGAAATTAGGCAAACAATTACAATTTTAGCAACCGGGAAAGGGGCGGAACAATTTCTGCATATTGTACCTTTGGCTGCAGTCTAAAAATGTTATTTTTTTACCCCCTCAGCCTTCACACTAGCTACTATCTCTCGGGGGAATCCCCGTCGAAACCGTATGCAGTTTTGATTGGCATCTTTAGTGGAGGTCCAGCCGACTAGGTGAAAAATCTGTCGATGTGCCCTTAAGCAAGGCACTTAACCCTAATTGCTCCTGTAAGTCGCTCTGGATAAGAGTGTCTGCTAAATGACTAAAATGTAATGTAAAAAATGTCCAATTCACTAATGTTACCCCCGTTCGGCCCTCGAATTTAGCTCGAAGGGAGCGAGTGAAGAACTTTGATCACTTCTGGGGTTGAAATGACCCACAATTCAATGCAAAACTGTAGGTCGGCGTGTGTCAAACTCCGGTGGCCGCGAAGTATCAAATCTAATTAACACGGGCTGCATTTTCGGCATGTGGGACAAAATTATAACACTAGCTTGCTAATATATATATATATAGATGAGATTGATTTTAGCGTCGGCAAATTGGCTCAATCTCGTAGAGAGCACCGTATAAAACATAGCTATCTTTATAAACATATTTTATGGAATTCTGAACTGTATTGGAATAAATGACCCAACTATAAAACTAGCTAGCCAGCTATGGGTAACTGTAGCTAGCTAGCTAGCTACCTGACAGGACTGCTAGCTAGCTACGTTAGCTTTGCTAGGTACATTCAGCTAGCTACCTGACAGGAGTGCTAGCTAGCTACGTTAGCTTTGCTAGGTACATTCAGCTAGCTACCTGACAGGAGTGCTAGCTAGCTACGTTAGCTTTGCTAGTTACATTCAGCTAGCTACCTGACATGAGTGCTAGCTAGCTACGTTAGCTTTGCTAGGTACATTCAGCTAGCTACCTGACAGGAGTGCTAGCTAGCTACGTTAGCTTTGCTAGGTACATTCAGCTAGCTACCTGACAGGAGTGCTAGCTAGCTACGTTAGCTTGCTAGGTACATTCAGCTAGTTACCTGACAGGAGTGCTAGCTAGCTATGTTAGCTTGCTAGGTCCATTCATAGCTTGAGGTTAGTTGTTTTTTTAGCTCAATTTCAAGATTTCCACCAAGGACGTTGCCTCTCCGATCATCACTCTCCCTCGCCCTGGGCAAGGGACATTTAAGATACACTCAGATGTGACGATGTAGAACGTAAATCTAGGGTTTAGGGCGGAGGGTTTAGGGCGGAGGGTTTAGGGCTGAGGGTTTAGGGCCGAGGGTTTAGGGCCGAGGGTTTAGGGCTGAGGGTATAGGGCTGAGGGTTTAGGGCTGAGGGTTTAGGGCGGAGGGTTTAGGGCGGAGGGTTTAGGGCGGAGTGTTTAGGGCCGAGGGTTTAGGGCGGAGGGTTTAGGGCTGAGGGTTTAGGGCGGAGGGTTTAGGGCTGAGGGTTTAGGGCCGAGGTGCTGTCTACTTTGAATTTGGACTGCAGTCTTTTTGTCATTATTAAATCCATTCAAAACCAGCACAACTTTATTAAGTCCATTCAAAACAACACAACTTTATTAATTCTCTCAGCATCCCCTGTCTCTCAGAACAGCAGGCTCTCTACACAGCCTTCAAAACAACACAACTGTATTATCCACCTGTCCACAGACTGAGCCCTGCAGACTTCATTAAGTCCAGTAACGACAAAGAGTCAAAATAACACAACTTTATTAACCCCGCTCCAGTCACACACAAAGAAGACACGCTAGCATTAGAAGAGAGAGAGAGAGAGAGAGAGAGAGAGAGAGAGAGAGAGAGAGAGAGAGAGGAGAGAGAGAGAGAGAGAGAGAGAGAGAGAGAGAGAGAGAGAGAGAGAGAGAGAGAGAGAGAGCGAGAGAGAGAGAGAGAGTGGTGGAGAGAGAGAGAGATAGAGGAGGAGAGAGAGAGAGATAGAGGAGGAGAGATATACAGTAGTCTAAGAGAGATAGAGGAGGAGAGATATACAGTAGTCTAAGGGAGAGAGAGAGAGAGCGAGAGAGAGAGAGAGAGTGGTGGAGAGAGAGAGAGATAGAGGAGGAGAGATATACAGTAGTCTAAGGGAGATAGAGGAGGAGAGATATACAGTAGTCTAAGGGAGATAGAGGAGGAGAGATATACAGTAGTCTAAGGGAGATAGAGGAGGAGAGATATACAGTAGTCTAAGAGAGATAGAGGAGGAGAGATATACAGTAGTCTAAGAGAGATAGAGGAGGAGAGATATACAGTAGTCTAAGGGAGAGAGAGAGAGAGCGAGAGAGAGAGAGAGAGAGTGGTGGAGAGAGAGAGAGATAGAGGAGGAGAGATATACAGTAGTCTAAGGGAGATAGAGGAGGAGAGATATACAGTAGTCTAAGGGAGATAGAGGAGGAGAGATATACAGTAGTCTAAGGGAGATAGAGGAGGAGAGATATACAGTAGTCTAAGGGAGATAGAGGAGGAGAGATATACAGTAGTCTAAGGGAGATAGAGGAGGAGACATATACAGTAGTCTAAGGGAGATAGAGGAGGAGAGATATACAGTAGTCTAAGGGAGATAGAGGAGGAGAGATATACAGTAGTCTAAGAGAGATAGAGGAGGAGAGATATACAGTAGTCTAAGAGAGATAGAGGAGGAGAGATATACAGTAGTCTAAGGGAGAGAGAGAGAGAGAGCGAGAGAGAGAGAGAGAGTGGTGGAGAGAGAGAGAGATAGAGGAGGAGAGATATACAGTAGTCTAAGGGAGATAGAGGAGGAGAGATATACAGTAGTCTAAGGGAGATAGAGGAGGAGAGATATACAGTAGTCTAAGGGAGATAGAGGAGGAGAGATATACAGTAGTCTAAGGGAGATAGAGGAGGAGAGATATACAGTAGTCTAAGAGAGATAGAGGAGGAGAGATATACAGTAGTCTAAGAGAGATAGAGGAGGAGAGATATACAGTAGTCTAAGGGAGAGAGAGAGAGAGAGCGAGAGAGAGAGAGAGAGTGGTGGAGAGAGAGAGAGATAGAGGAGGAGAGATATACAGTAGTCTAAGAGAGATAGAGGAGGAGAGATATACAGTAGTCTAAGGGAGATAGAGGAGGAGAGATATACAGTAGTCTAAGAGAGATAGAGGAGGAGAGATATACAGTAGTCTAAGGGAGATAGAGGAGGAGAGATATACAGTAGTCTAAGAGAGATAGAGGGAGGAGAGATATACAGTAGTCTAAGAGAGATAGAGGAGGAGAGATATACAGTAGTCTAAGAGAGATAGAGGAGGAGAGATATACAGTAGTCTAAGAGAGATAGAGGAGGAGAGATATACAGTAGTCTAAGGGAGATAGAGGAGGAGAGATATACAGTAGTCTAAGGGAGATAGAGGAGGAGAGATATACAGTAGTCTAAGGGAGATAGAGGAGGAGAGATATACAGTAGTCTAAGGGAGATAGAGGAGGAGAGATATACAGTAGTCTAAGGGAGATAGAGGAGGAGAGATATACAGTAGTCTAAGGGAGATAGAGGAGGAGAGATATACAGTAGTCTAAGGGAGATAGAGGAGGAGAGATATACAGTAGTCTAAGGGAGATAGAGGAGGAGAGATATACAGTAGTCTAAGAGAGATAGAGGAGGAGAGATATACAGTAGTCTAAGAGAGATAGAGGAGGAGAGATATACAGTAGTCTAAGAGAGATAGAGGAGGAGAGATATACAGTAGTCTAAGAGAGATAGAGGAGGAGAGATATACAGTAGTCTAAGAGAGATAGAGGAGGAGAGATATACAGTAGTCTAAGGGAGATAGAGGAGGAGAGATATACAGTAGTCTAAGGGAGATAGAGGAGGAGAGATATACAGTAGTCTAAGAGAGATAGAGGAGGAGAGATATACAGTAGTCTAAGGGAGATAGAGGAGGAGAGATATACAGTAGTCTAAGAGATAGAGGAGGAGAGATATACAGTAGTCTAAGGGAGATAGAGGAGGGAGAGATATACAGTAGTCTAAGGGAGATAGAGGAGGAGAGATATACAGTAGTCTAAGGGAGATAGAGGAGGAGAGATATACAGTAGTCTAAGGGAGATAGAGGAGGAGAGATATACAGTAGTCTAAGAGAGATAGAGGAGGAGAGATATACAGTAGTCTAAGAGAGATAGAGGAGGAGAGATATACAGTAGTCTAAGGGAGAGAGAGAGAGAGAGAGAGAGAGAGAGTGGTGGAGAGAGAGAGAGATAGAGGAGGAGAGATATACAGTAGTCTAAGGGAGATAGAGGAGGAGAGATATACAGTAGTCTAAGGGAGATAGAGGAGGAGAGATATACAGTAGTCTAAGGGAGATAGAGGAGGAGAGATATACAGTAGTCTAAGGGAGATAGAGGAGGAGAGATATACAGTAGTCTAAGGGAGATAGAGGAGGAGAGATATACAGTAGTCTAAGAGAGATAGAGGAGGAGAGATATACAGTAGTCTAAGGGAGATAGAGGAGGAGAGATATACAGTAGTCTAAGAGAGATAGAGGAGGAGAGATATACAGTAGTCTAAGGGAGATAGAGGAGGAGAGATATACAGTAGTCTAAGGGAGATAGAGGAGGAGAGATATACAGTAGTCTAAGGGAGATAGAGGAGGAGAGATATACAGTAGTCTAAGAGAGATAGAGGAGGAGAGATATACAGTAGTCTAAGAGAGATAGAGGAGGAGAGATATACAGTAGTCTAAGGGAGAGAGAGAGAGAGAAGAGAGAGAGAGAGAGTGGTGGAGAGAGAGAGATAGAGGAGGAGAGATATACAGTAGTCTAAGGGAGATAGAGGAGGAGAGATATACAGTAGTCTAAGGGAGATAGAGGAGGAGAGATATACAGTAGTCTAAGGGAGATAGAGGAGGAGAGATATACAGTAGTCTAAGAGAGATAGAGGGAGGAGAGATATACAGTAGTCTAAGGGAGATAGAGGAGGAGAGATATACAGTAGTCTAAGAGAGATAGAGGAGGGAGAGATATACAGTAGTCTAAGAGAGATAGAGGAGGAGAGATATACAGTAGTCTAAGGGAGATAGAGGAGGAGAGATATACAGTAGTCTAAGGGAGATAGAGGAGGAGAGATATACAGTAGTCTAAGGGAGATAGAGGAGGAGAGAGTATACAGTAGTCTAAGAGAGATAGAGGAGGAGAGATATACAGTAGTCTAAGGGAGATAGAGGAGGAGAGATATACAGTAGTCTAAGGGAGATAGAGGAGGAGAGATATACAGTAGTCTAAGGGAGATAGAGGAGGAGAGATATACAGTAGTCTAAGGGAGATAGAGGTGGAGAGATATACAGTAGTCTAAGGGAGATAGAGGAGGAGAGATATACAGTAGTCTAAGAGAGATAGAGGAGGAGAGATATACAGTAGTCTAAGAGAGATAGAGGAGGAGAGATATACAGTAGTCTAAGGGAGATAGAGGAGGAGAGATATACAGTAGTCTAAGGGAGATAGAGGAGGAGAGATATACAGTAGTCTAAGGGAGATAGAGGAGGAGAGATATACAGTAGTCTAAGGGAGATAGAGGGAGGAGAGATATACAGTAGTCTAAGGGAGATAGAGGAGGAGAGATATACAGTAGTCTAAGGGAGATAGAGGGAGGAGAGATATACAGTAGTCTAAGGGGGAGATAGAGGAGGAGAGATATACAGTAGTCTAAGAGAGATAGAGGAGGAGAGATATACAGTAGTCTAAGGGAGATAGAGGAGGAGAGATATACAGTAGTCTAAGGGAGATAGAGGAGGAGAGATATACAGTAGTCTAAGGGAGATAGAGGAGGAGAGATATACAGTAGTCTAAGGGAGATAGAGGAGGAGAGATATACAGTAGTCTAAGGGAGATAGAGGAGGAGAGATATACAGTAGTCTAAGGGAGATAGAGGAGGAGAGATATACAGTAGTCTAAGGGAGATAGAGGAGGAGAGATATACAGTAGTCTAAGGGAGATAGAGGAGGAGAGATATACAGTAGTCTAAGGGAGATAGAGGAGGAGAGATATACAGTAGTCTAAGGGAGATAGAGGAGGAGAGATATACAGTAGTCTAAGGGAGATAGAGGAGGAGAGATATACAGTAGTCTAAGAGAGATAGAGGAGGAGAGATATACAGTAGTCTAAGGGGAGATAGAGGAGGAGAGATATACAGTAGTCTAAGAGAGATAGAGGAGGAGAGATATACAGTAGTCTAAGAGAGATAGAGGAGGAGAGATATACAGTAGTCTAAGGGAGATAGAGGAGGAGAGATACACAGTAGTCTAAGGGAGATAGAGGAGGAGAGATATACAGTAGTCTAAGGGAGATAGAGGAGGAGAGATATACAGTAGTCTAAGAGAGATAGAGGAGGAGAGATATACAGTAGTCTAAGGGAGATAGAGGAGGAGAGATATACAGTAGTCTAAGGGAGATAGAGGAGGAGAGATATACAGTAGTCTAAGGGAGATAGAGGAGGAGAGATATACAGTAGTCTAAGGGAGATAGAGGAGGAGAGATATACAGTAGTCTAAGGGGAGATAGAGGAGGAGAGATATACAGTAGTCTAAGGGAGATAGAGGTGGAGAGATATACAGTAGTCTAAGGGAGATAGAGGAGGAGAGATATACAGTAGTCTAAGAGAGATAGAGGAGGAGAGATATACAGTAGTCTAAGAGAGATAGAGGAGGAGAGATATACAGTAGTCTAAGGGAGATAGAGGAGGAGAGATATACAGTAGTCTAAGGGAGATAGAGGAGGGAGAGATATACAGTAGTCTAAGGGAGATAGAGGAGGAGAGATATACAGTAGTCTAAGAGAGATAGAGGAGGAGAGATATACAGTAGTCTAAGGGAGATAGAGGAGGAGAGATATACAGTAGTCTAAGGGAGATAGAGGAGGAGAGATATACAGTAGTCTAAGGGAGATAGAGGAGGAGAGATATACAGTAGTCTAAGGGAGATAGAGGAGGAGAGATATACAGTAGTCTAAGGGAGATAGAGGAGGAGAGATATACAGTAGTCTAAGGGAGATAGAGGAGGAGAGATATACAGTAGTCTAAGGGAGATAGAGGAGGAGAGATATACAGTAGTCTAAGGGAGATAGAGGAGGAGAGATATACAGTAGTCTAAGGGAGATAGAGGAGGAGAGATATACAGTAGTCTAAGGGAGATAGAGGAGGAGAGATATACAGTAGTCTAAGGGAGAGAGAGGAGGAGAGATATACAGTAGTCTAAGGGAGATAGAGGAGGAGAGATATACAGTAGTCTAAGGGAGATAGAGGAGGAGAGATATACAGTAGTCTAAGGGAGATAGAGGAGGAGAGATATACAGTAGTCTAAGGCTTGTGTTATTGTTCAGGACTAGTCTTTGAGTCGGGCTCGCTCTCTGTGACCAATCCATTTGTTAACAGAAGCACGGCACAAATGGAAGCTACAAAGGAGAGGAATTGAATGCACACACACACACACACACACACACACACACACACACACACACACACACACACACACACACACACACACACACACACACACACACACACACACACACATTCACAGAGACACACACAGAGCACACACACACACAGAGACACACACACACACACACACACACACACACACACACACACACACACATTCACAGAGACACACACAGAGCACACACACAGAGCACACACACACACACACACACACACACACACAGTTTGATTTGACACGTGGCATTTAGTTATTGAATGTTTTTTCCTGGAACAACTTAATTATTTAAGAAGATATTGAATCTCTCTCCCCCTCTCCCTCTATCTATCTCTTTCTCTCTTATCTCCAGTAATTGAGGAGTGACTGATGTCACTAATCGACCAATCAGGTATCACTAACGAGGCTGTCGGAACTTGTTAAGATCAACAGCCAATCAACATAGCACCAGTCGTATCCCTGGGCGACCATTAGCCAATGACCTGCAAGAAGATTCTTACCGGAGGCTCCAGGTCAATCACCAGACGACACACAAACAAACAAACAGACACAAAACACACACACATCTTCTATTGCCTGAGTAGCATTATGTCCATCTCTTCTTTTCAAACCATCTCTGCCCCTGGGGTATAGAACAGCCTTTTAAAGCCACTAAGACTTAATACGGGTCCCCCCCCCCCCTCTAGCCTGGGGCTGGAGTATAGTTGTTGTTCAGAGTGGCAGTGGGATGTCTCTTCGTCTCTTCATGGTCAGTCACGGTCAGTGGAGCCTTCAGACGCTACACAGGACCGGCCCAGCTTTCAGGAACTGACACACAAACATGCCAGGGCACACACACACACCTACAACAAACGCACACACACACACCAACACACACATCAACGCACGTCCTCCCCACCCCCACCCCACCCCACCCCACCCCTCCTCTGTCTCCTCTCTCCCTCTGTTTACCCACCCCACCCCACCCCACCCCACCCCTCCTCTGTCTCCTCTCTCCCTCTGTTTACCCACCCCACCCCACCCCCACCCCACCCCTCCTCTGTCTCCTCTCTCCCTCTGTTTACCCACCCCACCCCACCCTCCCCACCCCTCCTCTGTCTCCTCTCTCCCTCTGTTTACCCACCCCACCCCCCCCCACCCCTCCTCTGTCTCCTCTCTCCCTCTGTTTACCCACCCCCACCCCACCCCACCCCTCCTCTGTCTCCTCTCTCCCTCTGTTTACCCACCCCACCACCCCCCCACCCCACCCCTCCTCTGTCTCCTCTCTCCCTCTGTTTACCCACCCCACCCCACCCCCACCCCACCCCTCCTCTGTCTCCTCTCTCCCTCTGTTTACCCACCCCACCCCACCCCACCCCACCCCCTCCTCTGTTTCCTCTCTCCCTCTGTTTACCCACCCCACCCCACCCCCACCCCACCCCCTCCTCTGTCTCCTCTCTCCCTCTGTTTACCCACCCCACCCCACCCCACCCCACCCCTCCTCTGTCTCCCTCTCCCTCTGTTTACCCACCCCACCCCACCCCACCCCTCCTCGTCTCCCTCTCTCCCTCTGTTTACCCACCCACCCCACCCCACCCCACCCCTCCCTGTCTCTCTCCCTCTGTACCCACCCCACCCCACCCCCACCCCTCCTCTGTCTCTCTCTCCCTCTGTTTACCCACCCCACCCCACCCCACCCTCCTCGTCCTCCTCCCTCTGTTTACCCACCCCACCCACCCCCACCCCCCCTCTGTCTCCTCTCTCCCTCTGTTTACCCACCCCACCCCACACCCCACCCCTCCTCTGTCTCCTCTCTCCCTCTGTTTACCCACACCCCACCCCCCCACCCCTCCTCTGTCTCCTCTCTCCCTCTGTTTACCCACCCACCCCACCACTCCTCTCTCTCCTCTCTCCCTCTGTTTACCCACCCCACCCCACCCCCCCACCCCTCCTCTGTCTCCTCTCTCCTCTGTTACCCACCCCACCCCACCCCACCCCACCCTCCTCTGTCTCCTCTCTCCCTCTGTACCCACCCCACCCCACCCCACCACCCCGTCTTTCTCCCTCTGTTTACCCACCCCCACCCACCCCACCCCACCCCTCCTCTG
>NW_025535601.1:77500-85000 GCF_020615455.1 Coregonus clupeaformis
CTCTTCTCTCTCTCTCCTCTCCCCTCTCTCTCCTTTCCTCCTCTCTCCTCCTTCCTTTCTCCTCTCCTCCTCTCTTCTCCCCTCTCTCTTCTCTCCTCCTCTCTTCTCCCCTCTCTCTTCTCTCCTCCTCTCTCTTCTCCCCTCTCTCTTCTCTCCTCCTCTCTCTTCTCTCCTCCCCTCTCCTCTCCTCTCCTCTCCTCTCCTCTCTTTCCTCTCCTCTCCTCTCCTCTCCTCTCCTCTCCTCTCCTCCTCCCTCCTCCCTTCTCTCTGCTCTTCTCTCTCTCTTCTCCTCCCTCTCTGTTCTTTCTCTGTTCCAGGTGCTAACTAAAGGAATTCCAGCTCCTGTGCCCACATACACACACACACACACACACACACACACACACACACACACACACACACACACACACACACACACACACACACACACACACACACACACACACATACACACACACACACACACACATACACACACACACACACACACACACACTTTCCTTCACCTTACATGTGTCTTTACACAGTAAACACCCGTTAGCCCACATTCAGCCACATTACTAACATTGGCTAGTTTAGCGTTAATGCTATGGTAATAAATCTGTTAAAATGGACTTTCCCATCTGTTGTGTAAAGCTAACTAAGCTAACTAAGCTAACCAAGCTAACCCTACGCTACGATAGACAACTAGGCCACTGTATGTGGATCTGAAGATCAGAAGCCGTGCGTTTCCAAGCAGGTCGCTAAGGCAACCCTTGAGGGCATAGGGCAGACACACACACACACACACACACACACACACACACACACGCTCGGAGTCACCCACCCAGAGAGATGCCTGTAATTCGGAGAGCTGTAAAACAGGCTGACATCATCACCTAGGGTTACACACACACATACTTTTCCTGTGATTGTTAAGCCTCCAGGTGTTCAGTGGGGCTGTTCAATAACGTTCACTGATGACCTCTCACTCCCCTGACCTCTACACAAACACAAAACACACACACACACACACACACACACACACACACACACACACTCACACAGATACACGTGCACGCACACACACACACACACACACACACACACACACACACACACACACACACACTCACACAGATACACGTGCACGCACACACACACACACACACACACACACACACTCACACAGATACACGTGCACGCACACAAACACTACACACACACACACACACAGATACACGTGCACGCACACAAACACACACACACACACACACACACTCACACAGATACACGTGCACGACACACACACACACACACACACACACACACACACACACACACTCACACAGATACACGTGCACGCACACACACACACACACACACACACACACTCACACAGATACACGTGCACGCACACAAACACTCACACACACACACACACACAGATACACGTGCACGCACACAAACACACACACTTTAGGATGTCTATATGGAGGCTAACTCCTCTCCTCTCATCAATATGTCTGATTACAAAACAGGTATATCATCATGTGATTAGGGACTGCTTCATTAGAGAGAGAAAGTCTCTTTATTGGGATTTAAACATTCACAGTGGGAGAGAGAGGGGGAGAGAGGGGAGAAGGGGGAGAGAGGGGGCGAGAGGGGGAGAGAGGGGAGAAGGGTGAGAGAGAGGAGAAAGTTGAGAGAGGGGGAGAGATTAAAGAAAGGTGAGAGAGGGGGAAGGAGGGGAGAGAGGAGGAGAAGGGGGAGAGAGGGGAGATGGGGAGAGGGAGGAGAAATGTGAGAGAGGGAGAAGGAGGAGAGAGGGAGAAGGGGGAGAGAGAGGAGAAGTAGAAGAGAGGAGGAGAAGGGGGAGAGAGGGGAGAAGAAGGGGGAGAGGGGGGGTGAGAGAGGAAGGGGAGAGAGGGAGAAGGGGGGAGAGACAGGAGATGGGGAGAGAGGGGTGAGAGAGGAGAAGGGGGAGAGAGGGGAGAAGGGGGGAGAGAGAGGAGAAGGGGGAGAGAGGGGGGAAGGGGGAGAGAGGGGAAGGGGGAGAGAGGGGAGAAGGGGAGAGAGGGGAGAAGGGGGAGAGAGAGGAGAAAGGAGGAGGGAGAGGAGAAGGAGGGAGAGAGGAGAAGGGGAGAGAGGGTGAGAGAGGAGAAGGGGGAGAGAGAGGAGGGGGAGAGAGGGGGAGAAGGGGAGAGAGGAGAAGGGGGAGAGAGGGGGAGAAGGGGAGAGAGAGGGAGAGAAGGGGGATGGAGAGGAGAAGGGGGGAGAGAGGAGAAGGAGGAGAGAGGAGAAGGGGAGAGAGGGGTGAGAGAGGAGAAGGGGGAGAGAGGGGGAGAAGGGGGAGAGAGGGGGTGAGAGAGGAGAAGGGGGAGAGACGGAGAAGGGGAGAGAGGGGAGAAGGAGGAGAGAGAGGAGAAGGGGGAGGGGGAGAGAGAGGAGGAGAGAGAGAGGGGGAGAAGGAGGAGAGAGAGGAGAAGGGGGAGAGAGGGGGAGAAGGGGGAGAGAGGGGAGAAGGGGGAGAGAGGGGGAGAAGGGGGAGAGAGGGGAGAAGGGGGAGAGAGAGGAGAAGGGGGAGAGAGAGGAGAAGGAGGAGAGAGGAGAAGGGGAGAGAGGGGTGAGAGAGGAGAAGGGGGAGAGAGGGGGAGAAGGGGGAGAGAGGGGGTGAGAGAGGAGAAGGGGGAGAGAGGGTTCCAATACCAGCACATATCACTCTATACAGCTCAGTCATTGAACAGAAAACCTTAAAAACACAGAACATCTAAAGGGAAGAGGAAGGAGGAGAAGAGGAGTAGAACATCTAAAGAGAAGAGAAAGGAGGAGGAGAGGAGTAGAACATCTAAAGGGAAGAGAAAGGAGGAGGAGAGGAGTAGAACATCTAAAGGGGAGAGAAAGGAGGAGGAGAGGAGTAGAACATCTAAAGGGAAGAGAAAGGAGGAGGAGAGGAGTAGAACATCTAAAGGGAAGAGAAAGGAGGAGGAGAGGGAGTAGAACATCTAAAGTGGGAAGAGAAAGGAGGAGGAGAGGAGTAGAACATCTAAAGGGAAGAGAAAGGAGGAGGAGAGAGTAGAACATCTAAAAGGGGAGAGAAAGGAGGAGGAGAGGAGTAGAACATCTAAGGGAAGAGAAAGGAGGAGGAGAGGAGTAGAACATCAAAGGGAAGAGAAAGGAGGAGGAGAGGGTAGAACCTCTAAAGGGAAGAGAAAGGGAGGAGGAGAAGGAGTAGAACATCTAAAGGGGAAGAGAAAGGAGGAGGAGAGGTAGAACATCTAAAGGGAAGAGAAAGGAGGAGGAGAGGAGTAGAACATCTAAAGGGAAGAGAAAGGAGGAGGAGAGGAGTAGAACATCTAAAGGGAAGAGAAAGGAGGAGGAGAGGAGTAGAACATCTAAAGGGAAGAGAAAGGAGGAGGAGAGGAGTAGAACATCTAAAGGGAAGAGAAAGGAGGAGGAGAGGGAGTAGAACATCTAAAGGGAAGAGAAAGGAGGAGGGAGAGTAGAACATCTAAAGGGAAGAAAGGAGGAGGAGAGGAGTAGAACATCTAAAGGGGAGAGAAAGGAGGAGGAGAGGAGTAGAACATCTAAAGGGAAGAGAAAGGAGGAGGAGAGGAGTAGAACATCTAAAGGGGAGAGAAAGGAGGAGGAGAGGAGTAGAACATCTAAAGGGGAGAGAAAGGAGAGGAGAGAGTAGAACATCTAAAGGGGAGAGAAAGGAGGAGGAGAGGAGAGAACATCTAAAGGGAAGAGAAAGGAGGAGGAGAGGAGTAGAACATCTAAAGGGAAGAGAGAAAGAAGGAGGAGAGAGTAGAACATCTAAAGGGAAGAGAAAGGGAGGGAGGAGAGGAGTAGAACATCTAAAGGAAGAGAAAGGAGGAGGAGAGGAGTAGAACATCTAAAGGGAAGAGAAAGGAGGGGGAGAGGAGAGAACATCTAAAGGGAAGAGAAAGGAGGAGGAGAGGAGTAGAACATCTAAAGGGGAGAGAAAGGAGGAGGGGGAGAGGAGGAGTAGAACATCTAAAGGGAAGAGAAAGGAGGAGGAGAGGAGTAGAACATCTAAAGGGAAGAGAAAGGAGGAGAGAGGAGTAGAACATCTAAAGGGAAGAGAAAGGAGGAGGAGAGGAGTAGAACATCTAAAGGGAAGAGAAAGGAGAGAGGAGAGGAGTAGAACATCTAAAGGGAAGAGAAAGGAGGAGGGAGAGGAGTAGAACATCTAAAGGGAAGAGAAAGGAGGAGGAGAGGAGTAGAACATCTAAAGGGGAAAGAGAAAGGAGGAGGAGAGGGTAGAACATCTAAAGGAAGAGAAAGGAGGGAGGAGAGAGTAGAACATCTAAAGGGGAAGAGAAAGGAGGAGGAGAGGAGTAGAACATCTAAAGAGGAGAGAAAGGAGGATGAGAGGAGTAGAACATCTAAAGAGGAGAGAAAGGAGGAGGAGAGGAGTAGAACATCTAAAGAGGAGCGAAAGGAGGAGGAGAGAGTAGAACATCTAAAGGGGAAGAGAAAGGAGGAGGAGAGGAGTAGAACATCTAAAGGGGAGAGAAAGGGAGGAGGAGAGTAGAACATCTAAAGGGGAGAGAAAGGAGGAGAGAGTGAGTAGAACATCTAAAGGGAAGAGAAAGGAAGAGGAGAGGAGTAGAACATCTAAAGAGGAGAGAAAGGAGGAGGAGAGGAGTAGAACATCTAAAGGGGAGAGAGAAAGGAGGAGGAGAGGAGTAGAACATCTAAAGGGAAGAGAAAGGAGGAGGAGAGTGAGTAGAACATCTAAAGGGGAGAGAAAGGAGGAGGAGAGTAGAACATCTAAAGAGAAGAGAAAGGAGGAGGAGAGGAGAGTAGAACATCTAAAGGGAAGAGAAGAGGAGGAGGAGAGGAGTGAACATCTAAAGGGGAGAGAAAGGAGGAGGAGAGGAGAGAACATCTAAAGGGAAGAGAAAGGAGGAGGAGAGGAGTGAGAACATCTAAAGGGAAGAGAAAGGAGGAGGAGAGGAGTAGAACATCTAAAGGGAAGAGAAAGGAGGAGAGAGGAGTAGAACATCTAAAGGGAAAGAAAAGAGGAGGAGAGGGAGTAGAACATCTAAAGGGAAGAGAGAGGAGGAGAGGAGTAGAACATCTAAAGGGAAGAGAAAGGAGGAGGAGAGGAGTAGAACATCTAAAGGGAAGAGAAAGGAGGGAGGAGAGGAGTAGAACATCTAAAGGGAAGAGAAAGGAGGGAGGAGAGGAGAACTCTAAAGGGAAGAGAAAGGGAGGAGGAGAGGAGTAGAACATCTAAAGGGGAGAGAAAGGAGGAGGAGAGGGTAGAACATCTAAAGGGAAGAGAAAGGAGGAGGAGAGGAGTAGAACATCTAAAAGGAAGAGAAAGGAGGAGGAGAGGAGTAGAAACATCTAAAGGGAAGAGAAAGGAGGAGGAGAGGAGTAGAGATCTAAAGGGAAGAAAGGAGGAGGGAGAGGAGTAGAACATCTAAAGGGAAGAGAAAGGGAGGAGGAGAGGAGTAGAACATCTAAAGGGAAGAGAAAGGAGGGAGGAGAGGAGTAGAACATCTAAAGGGAAGAGAAAGGGAGGAGGAGAGGAGTAGAACATTCTAAAGGGGAGAGAAAGGAGGAGGAGAGGAGTAGAAACATCAAAGGGAAGAGAAAGGGGAGGAGAGGAGTAGAACATCTAAAGGGGAGAGAAAGGAGGAGGAGAGGAGTAGAACATCTAAAGGGGAGAGAAAGGAGGAGGAGAGGAGTAGAACATCTAAAGGGGAGAGAAAGGAGGGAGGGAGAGGAGTAGAACATCTAAAGGGAAGAGAAAGGGAGGAGGGAGAGGAGTAGAACATCTAAAGGGAAGAGAAAGAAGAGGAGAGGGTAGAACATCTAAAGGGAAGAGAAGGAGGAGGAGAGGAGTAGAACATCTAAAGGGAAGAGAAAGGAGGAGGAGAGGGTAGAACATCTAAAGGGAAGAGAAAGGAGGGGGAGAGGAGTGAACATCTAAAGGGGAAGAGAAAGGAGGAGAGAGAGTGAACATCTAAAGGGAAGAGAAAGGAGGAGGAGAGGAGTAGAACATCTAAAGGGAAGAGAAAGGGAGGAGGAGAGGAGTAGAACATCTAAAGGGAAGAGAAAGGAGGAGGAGAGGAGTAGAACATCTAAAGGAAGAGAAAGGAGGAGGAGAGGAGTAGAACATCTAAAAGGAAGAGAAAGGAGGGAGGAGAGGAGTAGAACATCTAAAGGGAAGAGAAAGGAGAGGAGAGGAGTAGAACATCTAAAGGGAAGAGAAAGGGAGGGAGGAGAGGAGTAGAACATCTAAAGGGAAGAGAAAGGAGGAGGAGAGGAGTAGAACATCTAAAGGAAGAGAAAGGAGGAGGAGAGAGTAGAACATCTAAAGGGAAGGAAAAGGAGGAGGAGAGGAGTAGAACATCTAAAGGAAGAGAAAGGAGGAGGAGAGAGTAGAACATCTAAAGAGGAGAGAAAGGAGGAGGAGAGGAGTAGAACATCTAAAGAGGAGAGAAAGGAGGAGGGGAGAGTGAGAACATCTAAAGAGGAGAGAAAGGAGGAGGAGGAGTAGAACATCTAAAGGGAAGAGAAAGGAGGAGGAGAGGGAGTAGAGATCTAAGGAGAGAAAGGAGGAGGAGAGGAGTAGAACATCTAAAGGGGAGAGAAAGGGAGGAGGAGAGGAGTAGAACATCTAAAGGGAAGAGAAAGGAGGAGGAGAGGAACATCAAAGAGGAGAGAAAGGAGGAGGAGGAGTAGGAACATCTAAAGGGGAGAGAAAGGAGGAGGAGAGAGTAGAAACATCTAAAGGGAAGAGAAAGGAGGAGGAGAGGAGTAGAACCTCTAAAGGGAAGAGAAAGGAGGAGGAGAGGAGTAGAACATCTAAAGGGGAGAGAAAGGAGGAGGAGAGGAGAACATCTAAAAGGGGAAGAGAAAGGAGGAGGAGAGGAGTAGAACATCTAAAGGGAAGAGAAAGGGGAGGAGGAGAGGAGTAGAACATCTAAAGGGAAGAGAAAGGGAGGAGGAGAGAGTAGAACATCTAAAGGGAAGAGAAAGAGGAGGGAGAGTAGAACATCTAAAGGGAAGAGAAAGGAGGAGAGGAGTAGAACATCTAAAGGGAAGAGAAAGGAGGAGGGAGAGGAGTAGAACATCTAAAGGGAAGAGAAAAGGAGGAGGAGAGGGAGTAGAACATCTAAAGGGAAGAGAAAGGGAGGAGGAGAGAGGAGTAGAACATCTAAAGGGAAGAGAAAGGGAGGAGGAGAGGAGTAGAACATCTAAAGGGAAGAGAAAGGAGGAGGAGAGGTAGAACATCTAAAGGGAAGAGAAAGGAGGGGAGGAGAGGAGTAGAACATCTAAAGGGAAGAGAAAGGAGGGGAGAGGAGAACATCTAAAGGGAAGAGAAAGGAGGAGGGAGAGGAGTAGAACATCTAAAGGGGAGAGAAAGGGAGGAGGAGAGAGTAGAACATCTAAAGGAAGAGAAAGAGGGAGGAGAGGAGTAGAACATCTAAAGGAGAGAAAGGAGGGAGGGAGAGGAGTAGAACATCTAAAGGGAAG